>NC_047570.1:32932500-33137500 GCF_011004845.1 Esox lucius | reverse complement strand
TCCTCCTCAGGTATATGACTTGGCCCGAACTGCGGCGTCTAAATGAAGTGGCCCAGTCATGCAATGTTCCTGGAAGGCAGTGCTCCTGCTGGCCTTGGCCTCCGTCGCCATCCAGTACACCGCCATCCGGACGCTCACCTCCAAGCCCTTCCAGCTCTGCCCCATGCCAAGCCCCCAGAACTGTGGCCTCCCGGGTGGCCCCGAGACAGAGCCCCCCTTCGAGGGGCGGGGTGGCTGCGATGACTCACCCTACTTCAACTTCAGCGCCTCCCGTAAGACCCACATCCTGGTGCTAGCGACAACGCGCAGCGGCTCCTCCTTTGTGGGCCAGCTGCTCAACCAGCATTCCGACGTCTTTTACCTGTTTGAGCCCCTCTACCACGTCCAGACCACCCTGATCCCTCGGCTGTCGCACAGCCGCAACGCGGCCGACCGCAGGGTGATGCTGGGTGCCAGTCGCGACCTCCTGCGGAGCCTCTACGGCTGCGACCTCTACTTCCTGGAAAGCTACATCAAGCCGCCGCCAGCCAACCACACCACGGACAAGTTGTTCCGGCGGGGGGCCAGCCGGGCGCTGTGCTCGCAGCCCGTGTGTGACGCCTTCGGCCCGGCAGACGGCAACGTGGAGGAGGGCGACTGTGTCAAAAAGTGCGCTGCCCTGAACATGAGCCTGGCGGCGGATGCCTGTCGCGAGAAGCGCCACGTGGCGATCAAGATTGTGCGCGTGCCGGAGATCGGAGACCTGAGGGCACTGGTGGAGGATCCGCGGTTGAACATCAAGGTTATCCAGTTGGTGCGGGACCCTCGCGGAATCCTGTCGTCGCGGATCGAGACTTTCCGGGACACATACCGCCTGTGGAGGATCTGGAGAGCCACGGGCCGAAGGCCCTACAACCTGGACCTCAGTCAGCTGACGGTGGTTTGCGAGGACTTCCTCAGCTCAGTGTCCACAGGGCTCAGTCACCCCCACTGGCTCAAGGGGAAATACATGCTAGTGCGTTACGAGGACCTGGCCAGGAACCCGCTGCTGAAGACCAAGGAGATCTATCAGTACCTGGGCCTGCCAATGGACAAGAACGTGGAGGAGTGGATACGGGCCAACACCAGGGGCAGCACCGAGCTTTCAGCCAAACACAAGTACGGCACGGTGAGAGACTCTGCGGCGAACGCGGAGAGCTGGCGCTTGAAGCTGTCATACGACATGGTGGAGTATACCCAGACGACGTGTCACAAGGTGCTACGCCAGCTGGGCTACAACGCAGTGAAGTCAGCCGAGGATCTAAAAAACATGTCGCTCTCACTCGTGCAGGACAAAACTTTTGTACCTTTTTCGTAATAAAGATAGTTCCTGGAAGACTATTTTTTATATATTTATAAATGTTGCCTTATTATTTTAATGTTGGATGTTTTGGTTTTTTTGTCTTTGATTTAGTATTTGCACTACAACTTAGGAACCGTTAAAGTGTGTGGGGCGTTTCCTTGTTGACATAGGAGCAGCACAACATTTTTCATTGAAAGGAAAGAAAGAACAATGTTCAGCAGTTTACATGTGTAAATTCAACTCTGAAGGATTTCAAAATAAGGACAGTTAACGTATACTGATAGCGACCAAAACAAAATGCAAAGCACCATCCTCATAGGTTTCCTGTTTGCCAGCTCTTGCGTCAACGCAAGTGAATGTTGCTGTTTCACCTCGGGGTGACTGGGTCTACGTAGGACAGAAAACAGGATTTTTTTTTTTTTTTTATAGGACATGTGATGACAACGTTAGACTGTACAAGACCAACTGTGCAATAAATGGTGAATGTCGCAGTGAACCTTTACCATAGTGGTCTTTCTGTCAAGGGGGAATGGGGGAATACTGATGATGACAAAAGGTAACCTATGACAATAACTACACACCCGGTTTAAGGGACTGAATCACAGGAAGTCGTATGAATGTTTCATCACAGCATCAGACGTTCAGGGTCTCCAACCATCTGTTCCTAACAAGGTGCCCTGTTGAATACTAACGAGTCTGTAGCAGGTACAAGCATAAATGGCACAATTAGGTCCAGAGGGTGTTCTTTTCCATTGGTGACCAATGAGCTGCACTCACGAAACATGCCAAAACCGAATCAGAGGTATTGCCTTTAAAGTTACATCACGTCCCAAGCCGATGCAGTATCTAGGGCAGATTTGAATAAGCATATGCCTCAGTGGAATGCTTGCGTTTATGAAAAAGTAGAACGTAAAGCGTGACAACAGATCTATTGCATTTTACTCTTTGTTATATTATAACATACTATATTTCATATCATATACTTAAAGTGTTGCAAATTGCACAGGAGCAACTTTGGACAAAGTCTGACGGTCCTTTAATTTATTTGAAGCAAGGTTAATAAATTGTTTTAAATCGAGTAAAGGCAATGAATGTGCAAGTTTAGTCAGTTTAGGAGTTGAGTGGGGACTGGAGAGGACTGTGATTTACATCAGTGTCCACTGTCCTCCTTTATCCATAAGAGATAACCTTTTGAATGGGGGCATCTTACACTGTGGGACTCATCAGTATTGGTGGCTGGGTGTCCATTGATATGCAGAGCACAGGGCTTTGATCCTACTCTGTACCGGAGCTTGAAGCATGCACTGTCTCCTTCTTTCACTGTGCTCATTCTCTCTCTTACTCTTTCTCTATAACCAAATGTCTCTATACAGTATATATTTACCTCTATCATTCTGATACTTCTCTCTTCACTTCCCTCCCACTGTCTGTTGCAGCAGTCCCAGGAGACTGCCTCTGTGCTGCTTTCTCTCTCGCTTTCTCTCTTTCTATCTCTGTCTCCCTCTGTCTCTTTATCTCTCTCTCTCTCTCTCTCTCTCTCTCTGTTCCTTACTGCAGTTTCCTACAGCTCAATTCATACATAGTTTGTATTGTATTCTATTATTGACTGATTTCTACTGGAAATGTTCTGTTTATTTAATTTCATTTTTCAGAAGTGGTCAGATAGCTTTGCCGTTGTTTGAGTGTTTCCATGTTTTTGCATGCACCAAAATGAATACATTTTCACCAGTCAACAGAGCTGGAATTCTTTCGGAGCACTAAGAGCTTTCTGGATCTTAAAAGAACACTTACGCTGTTGCATGGCAACATGTTTTACTGTTGACCTACGGATCCTTAAAAAAAAAAAAAGCGTAAGTGTTGTGTCCTTTAGTTTGTCGTCCAGCCTCTCACTTTATTTAAACATGACCAGAGACCCTCCAGGGATTAGTCATTTTTTTAAACGAATATCCAAAGTGTAAATACAGGTTAGCATGTGCAAAAAAGGGTGGGTAAAGAGCAAAAGACTGTTTTTGACACAACTTCAAAAGTAACTTTTACCATGGCATCAGGACGCCGGGATCTCCTACTGGGATATAGCTTTTATTAAAGAAGGTGAAAAGGAAATGTGATTGTGAGGCTTAGAGTTCATTGTAACTGTATCAGGTCCTGGGGATGAACAAACCAATGTTTTTACTTCTCTATTAAAGCTGACTGTAGGACCTATTATCAGTAACCAATGGCTTTAGGGAGACCTTAACCAAGAATTCAGGGCCTGATGTCATTGTCTTCTACCCCCCCCCAACCTGGACCCTACTGTTCCCATTACTGATGAGTATTGTGTCGTTAGGCAGAACACATGGTCCCCAATCCAAGTAAAAGATGACACGCCAGATCCTTCCCGGCTTCCATTCTTAAACTCACTACATTCCAAAATGAGCCACTGGATGGCCTTGACCAGGAGTGTCAAACTGGTTCCACGGAGGCCAGAGTGTCTGCAGGTTTTCACTCTCACCTTGTACTTAATTGACTAATTAGGTCACTAACTGGTTAGTTTCTACTCTCACCTGGTTGTTTAGGTCTGAACTGGGACCCAATTTAAAGGAAAAATCAAAAAACCTGCAGACACTCTGCCTCCTGTAAGACCCACGGAACCGGCTTGACACCCTGGCCTAGACACTACCACAGACTGTGACGGCGAAAAGGAATCAGCTCGGCTGTCACGCGGTCATCCTCGATGTGCATTGTCTGGGGGTGTGAATGTGAACGCGTGTCGCCGTCCTTCAGCTAGAAGCGAACCGGACACGGTGGAATGGGGAAACGCCCCGCCGAGGAGGTCGGTGAAGCAAGACGCGTGCACTTCTATTCCGGCATGTTGTTTCCTAGCATATCGGGAGGTGCAAACGCGGCAAGAGAAACACTGACGGTTATCAGGCACTGTGACATTCTGCACTACTTATCTAGAGGCCACCGGACACAGCAGTGGCGTGCCGGGACCTAGGAGATGGAGATCTCAAACCACAACTTAGGGTTTTTAGATGTGGAATCACTCTGCATCTTGAATCGCTTCCTTAGAAACCAACGTTGCTGTGTTTCACCCGCGGTTACTTTGGTCGCAAGCTAGCGTACAGAACACTAACCTGTCTGTGCTTTCAGTGTTTGCGGCCATTGCACTAGTTCCCGCCGCGTGTTACCAGACATGCGTTTTGGAACGTTCCCCCTTTTCCTGATTTTGCCCATTTGACTGATGACATTTATGACCGCAGGCAAGACATCGGCAGTTCCTTTCGCAATGTTATTTAACGGTGCGTCACGTGGCTTAGAAGATCTTTTCCATCAGACATGATGTTCTCGCAGCAGAGTGTGTATCCTGTAAATGCAGCATGGGTGGCGGTTAGATCCCAGTAGAAACACATCCCTGTAGAAAACGAGAGAGAGAGTGAGTGAGACGGAGTGAGACGGAGTGAGAGAAAGAGAGAGGAGACAGCGAAAGACAGTGTGTGAGAGAGAGAGAGAGACAGTGAGTGAGTGTGTAGGTAAGAGAGTGAGGGAGAGAATTTGTGCAAGAATGTGGAACTGGAGTGATTGATTCTCTGATAGCGTCGGATTGGCAGCTGTGCTACGTCCTCACCTACATTCACACTGTGAACATACTATGGGATTATTAGCAGAGCAATCAGCGTTATTCAAATGAAGGCTTTGTCACTCAAAAATAAAATGCCTCAGGGGTTTTCACGTATAAGAGGATTGTTTCTTCCTATTTTTCTATTCCTGAAGAAATGTGTGGCTTGATGTTCATGGTGAGAAAGCACCTAGCATGAAAAGGAACAGTAGGAAATTATCTTCTAAGACAGTGGTTCTGGCTTCTTCTGGCTACAGCACCTGGGTTTTCATATGGGCCCTCTGATCAGAGACCCATTTTGGGACCGACTTCGACCATTGAAAGTCGTCCTTCGACTTTTAACTACCAGGTACTGCAGAATAGAAAACTAGCACTGCGGCAGGGCCCCAGACAAGCAGTTCAGATGCTTCGTTCTAAACAACAGAAACATGACACGTGGCAGTGTTCTACTGACGCTGTTATGGATGTCTCAGTTTCCAAGGTGTTACGCTGCTATATTATTGTGCTGGGGGACATGAGGGATGTACTACTAACTTTTCTCAGTTTCCTCCAATTTTAAATTTTAGAAGGAGATGAGGTCCTGGTCCACACCTGCGGATTACCTGGTTTGGGGGGACCGTTGCTGTTCCTGTCCTTGTCCACTTGGTCATACTTCTGACCTAGTCTAAAATCAAATATACTCTGGATTTAGCCAAGAGAAATTTATTTATTATTCCAATTGGACTCTTAATATCTCACCCGGCACAGCCAGAAGAGGACTGGTCACCCCTCTGAGCCTGGGTCCTCTCTAGGTTTCTTCCTAAAATTCGACCTTCTTAGGGAGTTTTTCCTAGCCACTGAAATTCAACACTACTGTTGTTTGCTCCTTGGGGTTTAAGGCCGGGTGTCTCTGTAAAGCACTTTGTGACAACTGCTGTTGTAAAAAGCGCTTTATAAATAAATTTTGATTGATTGATTTTGATTGATGTCACACCGCTCAGCCAGCGTCGCTTCCTCTGCTGTCAGACTGCCTGGCCCCCTGGGTTTGAGCCAGCAGGGATCTGCAACATCTGCGGCCAACGGTGGAGTGAGTTCAGGGTTACGTTCTTAATGCCGTTTCACAGTGAAGTATTCACCACGGTAAGCCTAGAACATCCCCAGACCATTACAGAATTCTCCTCTCGAATGGTTCAGTTGGTTCACAGCGGTGTTCCCTTAAAGTTTGTTTTTTTACCCAAGTTACGTTTCAAAGAAACCTAGTTCAAAGTAGAAATCCCAAGGTTGTAGCTGACAATTCAACAAAACGTTGTGCCAAACAGCTGGCAGAGATGCCATTCAAATGACCTTTTTGCCCTGTGCTCAAACCTTTGGGTCGTATTCGCGGGTTTTGTTGTCCGTATTAAAAGAACGTGATTTTCCCTTATATGAAAGTATACCCTTAACCCATCTGAAGCGCTGTACGTTAGCGGTGTGGCTACAGTTCGTAATATGCGTGTGTTTATAAAACTGCTATGCTAGTACGCAGAGATAGTTGGCATTAACAGTCTGTCCCTCTGTAGGTTTATACTGAGAGCACTGACTACCACTGGCAAGCGCAGGTCAGCACACAGAACTCAGACATACTGTGGAGCCATTGATGCTATTGATCCTGGGGGATTTCTGTGGGTTGAGGTGTGTGTGTGTTTTGGGGGAGGTGTATGTGTGTTTCTGTGCCCGTGTCAGTCTGTGTGTGTGTATCTCTGTGTGTGTGTCTGTGTGTGTTTGTGTATTTCTGTGTGTTTGTGTTTCTGTGTGTGTGTGTGTCCAGGGAAAACACAGGAACACAGTGGCTGGTCAGTGTGATGGACGTCACTGTGGCAGTCTCGCTCGGACGCCAGTTCTAAAATTCCCATTGGCCGGAATTAAACAGTAAAATTGCATATGCACACCCATACAAACACACACACACACCAGGTAGAAACAAGATAGTTGTGAGGACAGACCAAGAATCTTCTACCATGGAAAGAACATAGCATTTTACCTTACCCCAAGCCCGAAACCATAACTCAAACCTTAATCCTAAATCTAAACCTAATCTTCACTTCTAACTCTAAACCTGCCTCTTCACACACAAAAACACTTTTTTTGTTTTGTATTGTTGGTATAAAATGGCATTATTGGCCACAATCTTATTACTTGGCCGGATTGTCTATTGTTAATTATAATTATGAGGAATTGTGGTATACACAAGTGGTACAGTAAAACACCTACAGACACACAACACACCACAGGGTTGGGCTAAATATGTCACAAAGTCTTCATATTTTGGCGAAACGCAGCAAATGAAACGCACATGCAGCTGATTTCCTGTTTCCTAATTTATCTGTTGAGGAGGCGTCATAATGGACGGCCTGTGAGTGCCTTTTTCGTCAGGTAGCTGAGCTGCGTACCAAGGACCCAGGTGTCTTCTTTTTCTTTTTCACTGATAGGGAAAACAGGGGCGAGTTGACGTCACAATACACATGAAGCTACAGTGTAAAATACCAAATTGAAATTGCTAAATTATATAAATTATTAACATTTTGAAACTATTTCATGTGTCAGGATTAGTAAAAATCTGAAATTGAGGGAATGTACTCTTGAGTGCTTGATGTACTGTAGAATCAACTCTCTCTGGAAGAGATTGAAAGTGGAACTCAAAATATTGTGCCAGTGTGGAATGGACATGTTGTCCTCCTTTACCCTAGGTGGCAGCATGCATAATATAGAATTACTGTTAATATACTTTTGAAGAAGAAGAAAATAGCTTATTTATTACATATTGAAGAACAAACCCATTTTTTAAATATTGATTAATGAGTATAGCTTAGCAAAAATAAACCAACTAACCTACTTTTGAGTTTTTTAATAATCACTTTACATTTCTCTAACTTTAAGAGGAGCCGGTTGGTGTTAATCAAGGACGTCCAGCAGTTATGCCAAGATGACCTAAATGCTACATAACTGCACAAAGAGTTAAATTGGTATCCAAGCCTTTGTTAGACTTACTGATAAGAAACTATCCAATATCCCAAAATAAAAAAAAATATTCCTTTAAAGTCTCACGGGGCATCTTTATGTAACACATATTGAATGTTTGAAACCGGTGTGTGGTGTGCCCAACCTCTTGAGTTGTTTTCACAATGCTGGTAGTGTTATAATTCAGGATTTGTGAGATGAGTACAGACCTGAACTCCTATGTGTGTCAGTCTGGTCCTCCCACACACCTTCTGTCTCTGCTGGTGGGGGCATTCTGGTAGGATGGAGCGACTGCTCTCCTCAGCTCACCCTTCACATGGTAGCAATCCATTCCCTCTTTTTAATTTCTGAGCACTGTCTTTGTCCCTCTCTCCTTTTAATTAATGAGGATTGCCTCTCTTCCTCTTTCCTTTTAATTAATGAGGAGGATTGTCTCTATCCTTTTAATTAATAAGGAGGATTGTCTCTCTCCCTCTATCCTTTTAATTAATAAGGATTGTCTCTCTCCCTCTTTCCTTTTAATTAATGAGGAGGATTGTCTCTCTCCCTCTCTTCTTTTATTAGTGAGGAGGATTGTCTCTCTTAATCTCTTCTTTTATTAGTGAGGAGGATTGTCTCTCTTCCTCTTTCCTTTTAATTAATGAGGATGTTTGTCTTTTTTCCTCTTTCCTTTTAATTAATGGGGAGGATTGTCTCTCCCCCTCTCCTTTTAATTATCGAGGATTGTCTCTCTCAATCTCTCCTTTTAATTAGTGAGGAGGATTTTCTCTCTTCCTCTTTCCTTTTAATGAATGAGGATGTTTGTCTCTCTTCCTCTTTCCTTTTTATTAATGGGGAGGATTGTCTCTCCCCCTTTCCTTTTAATTATTGAGGATTGTCTCTCTCCCACTCCTTTTAATTACTGAGGACGATTGTCTCTCTCCCTCTCCCCCTTTAATTAATGAGGAGGTTCAATCAGCCCCCTCTATCTACTTTTAATGAGTTGAGGAGGAACGAGTAGAGGAGGAGGGAGTAGAGGACAAGGGAGTAGAGACGGAAGAATGTTCAGCCATAACAAGGAGACAATAATACACACCTCCTTCACACGTTTCTTTTGACTTGGTCAGAAATGAGTTTTTTTGTGTTCCTCTTGTTTGACTGCAAGGGGGGGACTGAGGTGGAAGAGCCAGGGGTGGTCAGTTACAAAAAGGGAGGACAAAGTAGAAGAGCCAGGGGTGGTCAGTTACAAAAAGGGAGGAGGTGGTAGAAGAGCCAGGGGTGGTCAGTTACAAAATGGGAGGAGGTGGTAGAAGAGCCAGGGTTGGTCAGTTACCAAAAGGGAGAACAAAGTTGAAGACCCAGGGGTGGTCAGTTACAAAAAGGGAGGAGGTGGTAGAAGAGCCAGGGGTGGTCAGTTACAAAAAGGGAGGAGGTGGTAGAAGAGCCAGGGGTGGTCAGTTACAAAAAGGGAGGAGGTGGTAGAAGAGCCTGGGGTGGTCAGTTACAAAATGGGAGGAGGTGGTAGAAGAGCCAGGGGTGGTCAGTTACAAAAAGGGAGAACAAAGTTGAAGAGCCAGGGGTGGTCAGTTACAAAAAGGGAGGAGGTGGTAGAAGAGCCAGGGGTGGTCAGTTACAAAAAGGGAGGAGGTGGTAGAAGAGCCTGGGGTGGTCAGTTACAAAATGGGAGGAGGTGGTAGATGAGCCAGGGGTGGTCAGTTACAAAAAGGGAGAACAAAGTTGAAGAGCCAGGGGTGGTCAGTTACAAAAAGGGAGGAGGTGGTAGAAGAGCCAGGGGTGGTCAGTTACAAAAAGGGAGGAGGTGGTAGAAGAGCCAGGGGTGAACAGTTACAAAGCCATGAAATGTCGCACACCATTATCCTGCCTGCCAGTATGACAGAACAAAGGACCTCGAAAAAGTTCCTCCATTCCTCCACTCTTCCACTGTTCTGCAAATGACTGGATAGGTAATATGTACATCAAGGAATAAGCAGGTAGCAACTCAGGTGGACTGAAGCTTGGATTCACTGAAGGGATTCACTAAAACGGAGTTGAGTCGGAAAGACAGATGGTACTGGTTTAGAGAAGAACTGAAAGGTAGATTCCATTCATTTCAGTTCCGAACTGAAATGTACCTTATGTTTTTAACCCAACCCTTCTGATTTAGACAGGTGAGCGGTGGTGGGGGAGGGACTGCCACACTTGGGCATTCGGGATCAATTAAAGTGAACTCCCTTGCTCAAGGGCAGGACATATTTTCACACCGTCAGCTCAGCAATTTGATCCTGCAAACCATTCAGTCCCTAACCAATAGTCTTCCTGTGAAGTGAAAGGTGGAGAGAGTGAGCTGTACTAAAAACACACCAGCAATGGGAACATATGAGGAAAAAGACCAGTAATGGCATAAAGGGCTTGCCAAGTGGGGAGAGAAACCGAAGGAGGTAGTGATGTTGTGAACTGTAATTACAGCTATACAACAACGGATGGTTCAAAGCTAGCTTTCAAATGGCAAATAAAATTGGCACCTGGAATAATAAAATGTCCTTTAGACAATATGGAGGTTACAAATGTTACCTTATCCGTGCCCCCACAATTAACTCATTTGATAAAGTACATCACATGAATTGAGTAAAAATATATAAACAACCATACAAATGTTAACCAAACATAATGACTTTTCAGGTCTCTATGATTGACAGGCCCTGTTGTTCAAACTGTCTGGCATTTCAGTAGGAACATATTACCTGCTGGCTGAGCCAACAACCTCACTTCCTAATGGCTGTTCCATTAAACACCCACCGGTCATTCATCCTTTGTGAGTTCTACTGCATTTTCTGGACAAGCTTTTCAGTATACAATTAGACACCTACATACAGTGAACCTTTGCGAGGCCAATGTTGTTTTTATCAAAGGGACGTGATTCCTCTCACAGAACTCCGGTTTCGTGGTTGGATCAGGGGTGAGAAACGTGGCGTTTTAATTACCCATACTGCCGCACTCAAACGTGCCAATGTCTCATTTGGATGCTAATGCAATTACACAAGCTAAAATGGTATGCTAATGAATTTAACAGGACCTGAGAACAGTGTCAGAACAGATTTTACCTGGATAACTCTAAGTAATATAAATCTCAGCATAATCAAAACATCAAAACATCAGCTAACTTTTACTAAATCCCCAGGTGTTCCAGAAACCCTGGTTATTCCCTCCTCGTGCCGGTAATCTGCCCACCCTTTTTTTTTCTAGAAAGATTTGGAGAAGTACAGGATTTGTACTGCATACCCCATTACAGTAGTAAAATACATTAAACCTTGAAATCTAATGGCAGGGAAGCACTGTGCTCAAGAGCGTTGGGCGAGCGAATCTCTGAGCCAAAGAGGTTAAAAATCATGTTGTTGTGTCCCAGAGCAGACAATTTAACCTTACTTCTCTTAGGTCATTGCTGTAAGTAAGAATGTCTTCCTACTTACCTGCTAAATGTTCAGACAGATGACATCTTTGTGCTCAGAGAGGAAAACAACATTGTCTCTTCCTCATTTGTTCTATGTTATTACGAAGTCCACATTAATCCAACTGTGAGTCATTTGTTGATTTATTGATTACGGAAAGCAGAATGACACAACTGTGTGTGATGTTGTCAAATAACATTCAACCATCTACCAGGTTAAACTTCCAATCTTAGCTGACTGCTTCCCAGTGTATCTACTCCGTCTCTACTGACTGCCTCCCGGTGTCTCTACTCTTTCTCTGCTGACTGCCTCCATGTGTCTCTACTCTGTCTCTACTGACTGCCTCCAGGTGTCTCTACTCTTTCTCTGCTGACTGCCTCCATGTGTCTCTACTCTGTCTCTACTGACTGCCTCCCGGTGTCTCTACTCTGTCTCTACTGACTGCCTCCAGGTGTTTCTACTGTCTCTACTGACTGCCTCCCGGTGTCTCTACTGACTGAGTCCAGGTGTCTCTACTCTGTCTCTACTGACTGCCTCCCAGTGTCTCTCCCCTGTCTCTACTGACTGCCTCCAGGAGTCTCTACTCTATCGCTACTGACTGCCTCCCAGTGTCTCTACTGTCTCTACTGACTGCTTCCTGGTGTCTTTACTCTGTCTGTACTGATTTCCTCCCGATCCCTCTACTGTCTCTACGGACTACGTCCCAGTGTCTCTACTCTTTTTCTACTGTCTGCCTCCCTGTGTCTCTACTCTGTCTCTACTGACTGCTTCTCTGAAGCCCGGACTCTATTGTGAATCGTTCATGACGTGTCCAACCCAAAATGTCACTGCGTCACTGGCGTGGCATACCTGGCACGCCTCCCTTTAAAGTGGAGGGCTCCAGAGCCACTCGGGAAACAAAGAAAGGACAGGGAGGCCTCTCCCTGCTCAATGGCTCTGAGAGGAAACTGAAAAGCCCCCACCGCTGTCACGTTGAGCGCCGTGCATGAGGGCGGGCCCATCTACTCCTCTTGTGGAAATGAGCCCGTCTCCACGGGAACGGCCTGTCAAGTTACCACAGCCTGGTGGTGGAGGGCAGCGGAAACATCTTAGCAGAACATGAAAGTGGATAACAAACTCTCTGTTGCCTCCAACCTTATTTTCCTTTATCGTACAACAAACACAACCACACACGCGCACACACACACACACACACACACACACACACGCAGGCTGTGTCAGGTAGAGCTGAGAGAGTCGGGGAGAATATTGTGCTGCGTGCCCTTGTGGCTCAGCGGCTGAGCTTCCTGTCAGCTCCGCTCAGCGTCTCACTCCGGGCCCGTCTAACCGCTGCTCTCACTGGCCCCGCCTCTGACCAGGTTAAAGAAGCCAATCAGAGGACAGAGGTGACCTCCCGTGCCCCGGGACCTCTGATGATTGGCGGGTCCATGTAGGTAATTGAATGTCAGAGACAGCGGAGAACTGGCCGTCATGACAACTTACAGCGCACCTGCTGGGATGAAAAGATGAGAAAACATTGGAGGGAAAATGTAGAAGGTCATCTAGGAACGCGGCTCATGTGAAATGTCTCCCCCCCCATAGCATTCAATTAATGTTTCATCAAGATGGTAAGGTACAGTATATAATAAATCATAGATGTAGGGATATATACATTTAATTGGCTGCATGTGATTTCCAGTCAGTGAGCATCTTCTCAACACTCCAAATTAATAGCGCCTGTGGGGAAAGAGGACTGCTGTTATTACAGATTAAACATATACACTCACATACAGACAAACACACAACACACACACTGTAATTTGATGTGCATTGACTTTAAAGATACAGACACACACACACACACACACACACATACACAAATGTAAACAGGAGAGGACATCCCCCTGACTTTTACATGCGTTCCAATTCCTTCATGTGTGTATAATGATCACCTGCTCATCCATATTGTCCAATCACGAAAGAGAAATGTTTTCACAAAAACAGCCATGGAGCAATTAGAGTTAATTGTCCTGCTCACAGAATAACATCATCAATTTGTGTCATCGATCTAGCAACCTTTCAGTTACTGGTCAAAAGCTCTAACTGTTACTGTAGACCTGCCACAGAAGTCTTCATTTAAAAATCCAGATAGAAAGTGTGTAGATATGACAAAATGCTTTGAAGAAATCAAATGAAACATAATATAATTATCTGTTTTAGTTTCTCTACACAGTAGAAAACTACATTACTGCGTTTTAGCAGAACTAATTCGCAGAATCTGCCGTCTTATACATTTTTCAGCAAGACCTTGGGCAATATGTAATTGTTCGATAGAAATGTGGTCATAATTGTGTAGATAGCATGTTTAAATACCCAAATTAACAAGGCAGTGTGGTGAAAGACTATACCTGCAAAATAAGTCTGGTCTTGGTGTTTTCAAAAAGGTGTTAGTCAAGTCATTACGTATGGAACGCACACCAGAGATCTTGCATTCGGCTGGTGTCTCTAACCAATCGCTCAGAGTGAACACCAGTCACAGTGTAGTGTGAGATCAACCCGCTAAGTGGTGCTGGAATAGGATAGGATCATTAAGTGTACACGTTTCCTAACTTTAAGGCATACGGACCTTATATATATATATGGTGGCTTTCAATGGTATTCCCTCCTTTGGACTGTTTTAACACGATACAATAAGATGTCCCAGGTAGTTGAATACTTTTGAGAGCCACAATAATTACCTGAGCAAGCACCTGGAAAACGACGCCGACGAAGGAGGCGGTGGAAGCGCGGTGGAGTTTTGGTCCGACTGCGGCTGCGGGGAAACTTAGCTCCTCTCCCAAGTATTCTCTTAGCGAACGTCCAGCCACTAAGACAGCAAGCTGGATGAACTCAGGAGCAGGCTAGCTTTCCTCTCCCAAGTATTCTCTTAGCGAACGTCCAGCCACTAAGACAGCAAGCTGGATGAACTGAGGAGCAGGCTAGCTTTCCTCTCCTGAGTATTCTCTTATCGAACGTCCAGCCACTAAGACAGCAAGCTGGATGAACTCAGGAGCAGGCTAGTTTTCCTCTCCCAAGTATTCTCTTAGTGTACACAGAGTCAGAGACTGGTTTTATTAGCAAATGTATTGACGACGTTGTACCACGTACAACTACAAAATAATTTCCTAATCAAAAACCGTGCGTCAACAGTGGTATCCGTGCCATGCTAAAGGGTTCTCTACTAGAGGAACTGAACTCTTTCTATGCTCGCTTTAAGAACATCATCCCTGGCATGGATACTCAAATGGACCAGGACTGCCCTTTCCAAATGACCAGGTCAGACGTCTGTAAAGCCCTAAAAAGGATTAACAAGGCAAGGCTCCTGAACCAGACAACATCTCAGGCCGTGTTCTCAAGGTCTGTGCTGACCAACTGGCTGATGTCTTTACTGATATCTTCAAGCTATCACTATGTCAGTCAGTGGTCCCCACCTGCTTCAAATAGTCCATCATTGTTCCTGTGCAAAAAAAGCAAAAAGTCTTCTGCATGAATGACTACCACCCTGTGGCACTCACACCAATCATCATGAAGTGCTTTGAGTGGCTAGTTAAAACACACATCACAGACTCCATGCCTGCAACACTTGACCAGCTACAGTTTGCCTACAGACAAAACAGATCCACAGAGGACGCCATCGCTCTGAACCTCCACTCTGCACTCTCTCATCTGGGACAAAGGAACACATATGTGAGAATGCGCAGATGGATCCTGATTTTCCTGACGGGCAGACCCCTGGTGGTGCTGATGGGCAACGCCACCTCCTTCTCACTGACTCTCAGTACTGGCTCCCCCCAGGGCTGTGTGCTGAGCCCGCTCCTGTACTCTCTCTTCACCCACGACTGCATGGCAACCCACGTCTCCAACACCATTGTTAAGTTTGCTGACGACACCACCATCATAGGCCTGATCTCTGACAATGACAAGTCAGCCTATAGAGACGAGGTAGGGTCACTGACTTTGTGGGGTCAGGAAAACAACCTCCAGCTCAATATCAGCAAAACGAAAGAGATGATTGTTGATCACAGGAAGCAGCGGAGGGGAGACCACGCCCCCATACACATCAATGGGTCTGCAGCAGAGAGAGTTCACAACATCAGGTTCCTCGGGGTCAACATCAGCGATGACTTGACCTGGTTTCATCACTCTTAACGTCGTGGTGAAGGAGGCCAGGAAACGGCTCTTCTTTCTACGCCGATTAAGGAGATTTGGCCTGGATTCCAGGATACTCTCCAACTTGCACTATCGAGAGTATCCTGACAGGCTGTGTCCCCGCCTGGTATGGCAGCTGCACCGCCCTCGACCGTAAAGCACTTCAGAGGGTGATTAAAACAGCAGAGAGCATCACAAGGTCTGACCTGCCATCCCTGCAGGATCTCTACAGAGAGGTGTAGGAGGAGGAGCAAACGGATCATTACAGATCCCAGCCACCCATGCCACGGACTGTTTACCAAGCTGCCGTCAGGTACAGGAGTATTCAGTCAAAAAACAAACAGGCTACAGGACAGCTTCTTTCCACCGGCTGTAAGGCTGCTCAACTCTGGAAACCATCTTCCCTTCCATCCATAGTCCATGCACACCTGTCACTTTATATCATGCACATCTGTTACTTTATATCATGTCCACCTGTCACTTTTACATTGCACTACGATTGTATAGTTGTATAGTTATTATTATTGATGCATGTTTTTGTATAGTGTTATTATTAATTGATTGTGTTATCTTCTTTTTTTTTTGCCAGACCGCATAAGCAAAGCCGGCTAAGAAGAGCAAATGTCTCTTACTGAGTGACTGACTGACTGGATAGCCTATGTTAAATAGCGTAGTGGTTAGAGAAGCAGACTATAGGTTCTGAGTTCGTATCTCCTTGCAGGCGAAGCAAAGTACGGATTGTGAATTATTACGTATAGATGAAAACTTTGCTGGCTAAAACAGTTAGTATTTACATTATAGTAAGCCTGAAATAAAACAGTTTACGGTTATATTGCGGCTGTTTCTGGCATGGAAAAGTTCATCTTCAGTCTCGCTTGAAATTGCTCAATTCTTATGATTATTCCTAGGACGTTACTAGATACTAGTAAGCCTATTATTGGTTAAAGCAAAAAGCAATACAGACGCTATGGTGGAGGTAAACTTAATAAGAAAAATTATTCAGTTTAAAACAATCCTCAATGGAGTCTAGCAACTGCTGGAACGAGTAATGCCCTGCCTTAGTGGTTAAAGGCAGTGCCTCTAATGTTGAAGACCTAAGTTCAAATCTATTGGGAGCAACAACATTTATTAACTATTTCTGGTAAATTCCACGATTCTCTCGTCTTTTCACTTGATCAAAAAGTTAGTTATCGTCGCCTATATTGATAATTACTATATAAAGGTAATTCACGAATGAAAGAAAAAAGTATGTTGTTTTGCCATGAAAGATAAAAATATGTTCTTATGCCATGAAATGAACTAGCTTTGGCAGACTTGCTAGAAATTGCTAAATTTCCAGTAAGTTAGTAGATACCAGTAAAGCTTATTACTGGCTAATACACTGTTAAAACAGCCAGTGGCAAACGGCTTACATAGACACTATTTGTGGTGGAGGTAAACTTAGTAACAAATGTTTTGTCAGTTTAACTGTATCAATGTCATTCACGAATGGCCAATAAACAATAAAAACGGCCAGTGCCAAAAGAGGATTTGTTCAGGATATACAGATGCTGGGTGTCAGTATACACAAGAGGCTATACTGACCGCCAGCAAGAGTACAGCTCTGTGGTGTAGTGGTTAACGACGCAGCCTTTCACGTGGGCGACTCTGGTCCGTATCCCGAGGTAGCAACGCTTTCTGTTGCGGGCCGGCTGGACTAGGTTGCCTGTTTTCTTGGTTTTAAATTATAATTACTGTTATTTTTAAACTTTTAACTGCCCTGTCGGGAGTTGGAAAAAGAGCATTTCATTGCTGTAACTGGTTATTGCAAATGACAAATAAACCTTTGAACTTGGACTATATTTATAAGATCACATTATTTTTCAGATCACAAAGACAGCAACACATTGGCCACACATTGTATTCCAACACAATACACAGCACACAATAAAACCAGCAGGTCTGAACACTGTATCAGTCGTCCCCACCAGGATCTAACCGCGGGCAGAGTGCCCCCCCCTCCCCCGCTGCTGAAATTTAATTAGGTGTAAAATAAATAATGCATATCGTTCTCAGGATTTATGGATTCGGCATTTCTTCCAATTCTCCACGTGTAAATGATTTCTATGCCTGCTTCTTAGGTGCAGAGATTTTACCCCCCAGACAGAGGCAAGAATGGAAGACCAGATGATGATAGTTATCTTAAATCCACTCATTGCATGCTGTCTAAGTCATCTAATTCCCCAAATTGAGATTGAATCGGTGATATTTTGAGTAATTCTTCTTCGCTACCATCTGCAAATGCGAGGGGGATCGCATTTCATTTTGATTAAGCGTAAAAGGCAAGCACGGCTTTCTCAATTACATTTTGGCATCCCCCCCCCCCCCCGCCCCCGCCTGTTTTCTCTCATTTTCTTTTTTCAGTCATTGGCCTTTTGCATTCCTTCCCCCTGTTCCTGTTTTATTTGCGGGTGGCTTTTCTTTGTCCTAATCTTTATTGAGACGACTGTTAGGTGACGGCAACACCAGACCGGCGGGGAATAAATCATTGGGGAGCTGCTCTCTTGTTTTTCCCACAATCCCTCTCTTTCCACCTGGTCTCACATGATTGCTCCCTGTGTTCCAGCCAGGTTATTGTCTGGCTGTGTCAACAACGAAGTCTGAACAAACAAACAGATCTGAGAAGCGTCTGGAGAGCAGGATGAAATAAGATGGGATCAATACAAAGTAGTGGTGTATTGCTGGGTTTAGTGCAATGTAAAAGTCCAGGGATTGTTACGTGGGATCAGGGATCGATAGAGTTACGGTGTGGAACAGGGAAGGGAAGAGAGCGTCCCGCTTCCCAAATGGAACCCTATTCTCTTGGGGGTTCCGGGGAGTGGATGGAGAGGCCCTTTAGAACGATGTCTGTGCAGCATCCTGGGACATGTTTTGGAACAGCCTCGCAGCCTCACGTCCTATGTCACACAACGTGTGAATGCATGTGGGAGACACGCTAATGGCAAGCCAGTTACTGTGGCATGGACATGTAGAAGACGCATGCACACGCGCACGCACACACACCCACACACACACCCACACACACACCCACACACACACCCACACACACACCCACACACACACCCACACACACACGCACACACACACGCACACACACACACACACCAAACAGCCTAGTCTTAAGTGTTAGTGAGTAGCAGGAAGGAGAGAAGGTGTGAGCACACTCATTCTTAGTCAGGACACGAGTTTCTTCGCCAATTCAGTCTGAAGAGAGGAGCTCTAGCCTCTGGGTGATGCAATGAAAAGCCTGCAACACAGCTGGTGGTATTACAAGGTCCTTCCCTAGCCTCAGACAATCACATGATGGGTTATTTTCTGTCAGAAATGGAGGGCCGTTAGAAAAATGCTGACAGGCACCAAAACAAGCCCCTCCCCACTAACATAAAGCCATGCAAAAATACCTCAGAAGTGTTCCCCTTTGAAGACCTTCTGCACTGTAGATCTGACGAAACAGACAGGAAACCCATTTTGTATAAGAGGCCTGGTACAGTAAATGAAATGAAAGCCTTTGAGGTTTCCCAGCCGAACATTTCACACAAGATTTTAATCTTCCATTGGCAATTCCTTTAAATTAAGGCAGAAGAAATGTTCAATACCTGCAGTAGAGCAGAGTTTGAACCCCACGTCTTAGGAAGGCCACAGTGGAACGATGGCTAACCCTAACTAGCTGCCATCCAGTCAACTGCGTTTCCTCATTAACAGATCTTCCTCAGGAGCCAGGGTTTGTGTGATTGGTGGACCCAGTGAGGGCTGACCTTATGTCCTGACTCGGTAGTCACCGACCCGAAGTTGGAATTTAGACCGGTTAAGGGTTATGATTGGAGTTGGGTAGGAGTTAAAATCAGGGTTTGGCATGTGGACAGTGATAGTTACATAATGTACTGTGATGACTATGTGCAGTGCCGGCCTTAGCCTTTTGGGGGCCCTTAGTAAAATTTGATTAGGGGGCCCCCACTCCCCTAGGGGTCGGGGGTCCCCTAGTGGTCAGGGTCCCTAAGCGACCGCCTATATCGCTCATGCCTTGAGCCAGCCCTGACTGTGTGGGTCCATGGGTACCTCACTGGCCCTAAATTAGCTGTGTCATCCCCTTACAAACACACACACACAGCTCCTGTTGTACCCCCCCTCACCTTGAATACGCATGACCATGCTGCGGTGGGGGTGGTGGTGGTTGTGACCCAAACCCCCTTGCCCCCCACCCCACAATCCCAATTTTAGTGGCTCCCATTCAGAGTAGATCTGCAGTGAAGAAACCAGCCATAACCGAGTCATCCCTTACAGTCAACGTGGTCAAGCGCGTCTGGCTGCTCTCAATGTGGTCAAGCGCGGTTGGCTGCTCTCAACGTGGTCAAGCGCGGCTGGCTGCTTTCAACGTGGTCAAGCGCGGTTGGCTGCTCTCGACGTGGTCAAGCGCAGCTGGCTGCTCTCAACGTGGTCAAGCGCGGCTGGCTGCTCTCAACGTGGTTCGTTTGCCGGGGCTGCTCTGATAAGTGGGGGCTTCCCTCTGACACATGCTATCCTCATAGGGCAATTAAAACCATAAGCACTGGCGCCGCGGGCACACTGAGAGATAATTACCCATATTCTCTCTTCATTGCTGTCTACAGACAGCAGGACGATAGGGCTTTAATTGTCCCTGTCTGAGGGCTGTGTGTGGGACAAGTGGTGTGCAAGGGACCCTCGCTGTATGTTACGCGATACAATTCCTACCAAGTCGCTAAGTGGGTGTGATGTTTACTTTTTATAACGTTTTTGAACCCCTATTTTACGAGGTTGGTAGTTTTCCTCTTGCTGGTTCTGGGATTTTGGTTATGGGTCAGATGTTTTGGTACCCCTGTTTTAGAGTGTATAACTAACATAATAATAACTTTAGTAAAAATGACGTAGTTACATAGGTTTTAGAGTGTAACTAACATAGTAATAACTTCAGTAAAAATTGCATGGTTACATAGGTTTTACAATGTAACTAACATAGTAATATTTTTTGTACAAAGTGTAGTTTCATAGGTTTTACAATGTAACTAACACAGTAACAGAATACTAATTATTTATGTATTACTAATCAAATTTCAATCAATCAAATGTATTTTCTGAAGTGCTTTATATATCAGCAGTTGTCACAAAGAGCTTAAACAGATACCCAACCTAAAACTCCAAAGAGCAAGCGACAATATGAATTGATGCACAGTGGCTAGAAAAACTCCCTTGTAGGGTCAGAACTTAGGAAGAAACCAAGAAATTAGCTGGATGCTGAGAGATGACCATTCCTGTTCTGGCTTTTACAGGGAATGGGCCACATCAATATCTTTTCATGTTCAGATGACCAGGTGGAGAAGGCATGGGACAACCAGGTGGAGAAGGAATGGGACAACCAGGTGGAGAAGGAATGGGACAACCAGGTGGAGAAGGAACGGACCACCAGGCGGGCTGTGAGCAGTGACAGCTGGATTTGTCAGGCAGATGCCACATCTGCCACATCTGCCACACAACCAGATGGATTTAATTGCTTCATTTTCGGCTGTCTCCAGAGCTTTATCCCAATTTATATGAGACTGGCAATGCAAAATGACCACATGAAAATAAACAGAGAAAATCATCAGGACGACGTCGAGCCAATGAGCCCTAGAACGCCGTCAATAAATATGTTGTGTGAAATACACCATTTCAAATAACGTCCCCATTAACATTTTCATTAAATCTTACACAATGCAAACAGTAAAAGGGTTCAGTGTTCACGTAACATTTGTACTTCCTGTTGACCCATGACCTATTGGCCATGTATATTATGAAGAAGGCTGACAACATGGCAGTGGTAGACCGTATTACCGTGACGATGAGAAGCCCTACAGTTAGGAGGTCAGAGCTCTGGCAGAGTGGTGTCAAGTAAACAACCATTCCCTCAACGTGGAAAAACAACAAGCTGACTGTGAACTTCAAGACACCGAAGAAAGGTGTATCCCCCCCCCCGTTCTGGATCCAACCTCTATGAATCCCATTTAACCCCCAGGAAGGGAAGAGACAAGGTTGTGCTCTTTCGCTGCTGCGTTTCCCTCTGGCAATTGAGCATCTCGATGAATGACTTGGTCAGTTTGTGTCGCATGCCGTGGATGTTGAATCATCTGGAATATGACCCGAGCTCACGCAGATATGGATGCAAAGCCCCTCTGTGTCAAAACATCTCACATTAATACGTTATTTAATAATATTTAATCATTACATTACTAGAGTTATTACACTGCCAGTTACTTGCTTTTTGATGTCAACAAATACCTATTTTTGGCATGGTAAACAGGTTAACATTGTATGTGATTCCATCTCCAGATACTCTCAGGGTAAAGGAAGTCAGAGAAAGGAAGGAGTAAGGCCTTTCAGAAGTGTGTCTCTAATAAAGGGGAATGGGTGGTGTAGGCGTAAGATAACACATCTACTCCTCAATGCAGCGGGCGTATATTGAGTGCCTGCTAGAAGGATTTGCTCCAAATGTGCACAGGACAGCTCCTTTGTCTTCAAAGAAGAGCAGCCAAATCTCTCCCCCACCTCCTGCCCCCCTCCTTCTCTCTTCACTCCATCCGCTTCCTCCCTCCCCTCAATTCCACTGTCTCCCTTTTCCTGCCCTCTGTCACCCACTCTGCCTGTTATTTCTGCAGGTGCATCTGCAGCAATCTATTTTTCTTTTCATATCTCTTAATGATTCATGTCTTGGCACTGTTCTGCCTCTGACTGGAGTGTTTGTGAAGAGGGAAGGGAGTTAGCATGTTGCACAAGGAAAGAGGAAGAAGGACAGAAAATAGAGAGGATATAAATCGAGGGGGAGAGAGCTGCTAAAGAGGGAGGTTTTGAGGAAGGGGGAGAAGAAGGGAAAGAGACAGAGAGGGAGAGAGAATGAGAGGTGGAGGGGGAGAGACATTGAAATGGAAAGAGAAAAGGAGGTAGAGAAAGATGGAAAGAAGAAAGGAGGACGAGAGGGAAGGAGCGCGGGGCAGGGATGGTCAGGGTGTTTGGTGAGATATATGTTTGGTGAGATATTATTACTGAGCTCAGTTATTTTCCACTGGGATTCTATCCTACGCAGGTTAGTCAGCGAAAATATGAATCTTTGAGCAGATTTTCATCGTCACGTGTTGGCCTGTCACAAACGGGCCTGTGGCACATCTGTGAGCGGCAGAGCCAGGCGAGAAGGCGAGTTTCGGTCAAATCACATGGAGTGTGTTCAAACGGCAGAATCCCCTGAATCTCGCTCGGATCTCGTTCTCTGAGCTCATGAACTTAAAAGAAATGATAACACACCCAAACGTTGCGAAAAACAAGGATGGTTTTCATGATGATGAAATTAAAAACGTCAAAGACGCTGAAATATGACTCACGGGACCAATTGATTTCATTCTGTTGAAACATTGATCATGTTCGTCCTCTCTTAAGCTTTCTGTGTCTACCCCCAGTGGTATCTTAACCTCCTAGTTTAAAACTTTGAAATAGGTTGCTTTACCTGTTCATCTGTCTTTTCAGAAAAACGTACATGGAGTCTTTTGTCTTGACAAAAGAAGTCAAAGTCGTTTCCATGTATTTCCCATTCATCAATATAAGACCATATCACAGTAGAGCGCTATTTAGTTGAACAGGAAAAGCAACCTATTTCAAAGTTTTAAACTAGGAGGTTAAGATATTTCATATTAAATATCTTAGGTCTGATGGACTTGAGCCGTAACTTAGGGAAGAATTATTGATATTTCTGACCCCTCAACAATGTGACATCAATCCGGGTGACATTACTCACAAGGTTCATCTCCAGGCAGCGATGACTTTTAAAACAAGTTTGAGAGAAACCTTGCTACGGACCAAAGCCGTGTTCACTTTTGTCAAGACAAAAATATTTTGCAGTGTAAAAGGGTTTGGCTGCGTGGCAGCTTTTTTCTCTGCTTCACGGCATTTCAGAGGGGGCTGTTGTCAGTATGGGTCCATGGGCGTGAGTACGTACGCGGGTGAATGCGTGTGTACATTTGATTGGGCTCATTTATTCATGTGAAGCGGGAGAAGCAGCAACATCAAAGCCCAATCCAACTGAAAGATGAAAAGGCTTCTATGTAAATGATTTAATGTGAAAAACAAATGTTGTGGGTGTCTGTGTCTGTGTGTGTGTGTGTGTGTGTGTGTGTGTGTGTGTGTGTGTGTGTGTGAGGGTGGGGGGGGGGGTGTGACGAGGAATGGATTTAAATGGGTCAAGAAGATAATAAACTAGACGGAAGGAACCAATGAACAGATAAAACAAGATGTCGGAGATGAGTAATGGGAATGGATGATCAACTGATGGTATCACTGCAGATCCCGCAACAAACAACACACCAACCAAACCGTGTCAAGCCGTCCCTTTGGATTCAAACCGAAGGCTGCCCCCGTTTCGCCTGTGCCCATCTCAGCGGTGGATGGAGATAAACGAGGGCGGTTTTGTGGACCAACTTTTTGAAATGGCTCCCAGAAAACAAGAAGTCGGCGTAAAAAAAGGAAAACATACGTCCTCCCGGGAGAACCCTTCAGCGACGCCAGCGGTTGCGACACGGCTGACGGGTCAGGACGGGTTTGCACTCTGCCGAAAGCGCGTCCTGTAGCTCGGCCAAAACGTGTCCTTCACAATCCCCCCCCGTTATCTCTCCCCTCGTACCACAGTGCCTCTGGCTGGGCGCTGCGGAGTATCTGAGCCCAGTGACGCTTGGCTCGGTGGCACCTCCATCTGCCTCCACCATTACTGTCACCATCACCATCAAAAGGCAGCTTTCCTTCTCTCCCGGTCAGTCACTAAGTGCCAATAGAACAGACACACGCAGACACACACAAACGCACACAAACGCACACAAACGCACACAAACAAACACACACACACACACACTCGGCTCCGAAGCTGCTACATCACATCAAAGCAGGTGGAGAGGTTGTTTGGTGTCACACCGTCGTCCCGCTGTGTATTTGATGGTGCTCTGCCTGAAGATATTGATCTGGTATTGGACGGACAGAGACATTATCCTGCTCTAGCATGGAGGGAAAAATGGTCCGAATCAAAGGGGAGGACTTTGCCGGTGTAGAGTTAAAACAAGAGTTGGCGAGTGACCTCTGATCATCCCCGGTGGTGAAATACAACGCGAAGCTCTTCATACACTCAGTGCATTTATTCCCACCCAAAATAAACAGGTCCAATTGAAATAAAACGGTGGGTAAACGGTGGTGACTTTGCCCGTTCTCCTCGCCACAGGTCTGACTAGCAAGTTCTTCCAAGACACTTTGCCGACTGCTGTATGTGCAAGGTGTGACAACTGCTGATATAAAAAGTTGTTCGTAAAACGAAAGGAACTGACTGACATTGTGATGTTTTCGATGCCTGGAGTCCATGACCTCATATAACACAGCACTAAACGCAGCCAATCCCCAATCACCAAGTTCAAAAACATATAACATATTTATCATAATAGTCATATTATAAATAGAATATATGATGTTATATATATCCAAGAAATGTGCATTATTTTCCAGCTGACTGTACCCCCCACAAACACACAGACACACTAAGCCAACCATCTGTGAGGCAGATGGAGAATGCATTCCTTGTAAGGGCTCGACTAAGACGACTTCATTTTGATTACATCAATCTGAACTTAAGTGTTTTAAAACCTGATCCTCTGGCCAAAGCTCTGAGCCTGTCTTTAGTTTAACATAGCGATCCTCCTTTTGTGTTGTCAGTGCCAAGCCAAATGCACAGCAACCATTATGTATTCTCCCAGTGACCAACCTCCACCGTCTGCTGGGGTTTGAGTGTCACAGCCAACTGATGACAAAGCAAATTAAGCAGAGGGCGTGCGGTACCCAGAATCCTCTATGTGATGATTCAGTGTCGTTTACATGTGTACTGAGCACATGCGAAATGGGTCAGACTATGCGTGGTATTGGTTGAAACCCGCCTTGGCAATGTCTTTAACAGTGTGCATCCCGTTCCCAAAAACGTCTAAAAAAAGGGGAAAGCATATCTAGCACTTGTAAATTTTTATACAGTACCAGAGACCGGTGGGTTAAATTGACAATTATGAAACCACGGTATCAGTATCTACTTTTCTAATAGGGCCAGGCAGGTTTGATTGAATTAAATCCTAAAGGGTCTTGTATTACCAGCTTCTCATTGACAAGTAAAAATACAGCCACGTACAAATTCTAACCGTAACAACTCTTTTAACAATTCTTTCCCCCTATATACTTAAAGAGATAGTACACCTTTAAGGGCTACAAATGCTAAAAAGCTAGCATTTAGAAAGAGTGCATGGAAACTAAACCAAAGCCATTTTGCTATTTGGATGAACAATCCCTGTAATTACGGTAGGGGCCCTGGCCTATGAATTCTGATGTGTTGTGCTCTAGGGTTCACTTGTTTTAAATCAAAAGGGGGGTGCTCTGCTACTGCTTGGTTAGTTTCATAATATCCCGCATAATTGTAACAAAGCACTCAGCATAGAAACTAACCCTCACCGGTTCTTGTTGCGCAAACTTCTGCCCGATGGGCTACTTTGCGGTTTAGTCTGTCTGCTGCTACATTGTGTTTTCACCGGTTTTCAGAGGCGTGTTTCAGTACCTTGGCGCTTGCCTGTTGACTCTTGTCTTCCCAGGACCTCCCGCTTCACAAATTCAGCACTGTGGCAACATAGTCAGGCCCCACCTGCATGAGTGTTCACAGGGAGGGACACACGTGCAACCCACATTAAACTGATCTGTCAGGTAATGATGTAGTAGGCTGGTAATATGTTTGGTCAAAAAAAGTGAGTTATGCATGTCTGTCACATCATGTTCTGCTCAATGGGGTTATGGCTGAACGGTGCCCACACACACACATTCACACACACACACACACAAACAGATACTCAGCGTCACAAATGCAAACGTATTTGCATTTGCATTAAGCCCACAGAACCACGTGGCTGAGAAAAGAAAATACACAAAGAGCCTAAAGGTTTTTTTGTCTTTGCTCTACTTTGACCACACAGCATCTATCATCTAGCAGGTGTCAGAGACAGATTTTTAAGCCACATTATAATAGAAGTATAGGCAACCTATGTTCATACAGTGAACCTCAACACTGCAATATTTTTTTGAATGTCTACTTCGCTAATATTATTATCACTATTAATAATAATAATTAAAGCTGCAAGCAGCGTTGAGCTGCATTTAAGCATTAAGTCACTATTGGCTTTGTTGCATAACGTATCCATGGATGCAACAAATATTCCTGTCCTTTGGTGCCTCCATGTGGCCAAATTGAACCATAGTTCACAAGTTAACTAGACTCATAACCCTGAACATGTGTACCAAATGTTATCATACTCAGATCGATATATATATATATATAACTGTGTGATCGTTATGACGCCATCCTGTGGCCAAACTGATTTTACTAGCCTATTTTACATCATACTGCTGTTTTGGACATATACAGGTAGTCGTCGACTTAGGCCCGGGATACGTTCCTACCTACCGGTCGGAAGTAGATTTGGTCGGAAGTAGATTTGGTCGGAAGTCGGCCAAGAAATAATAACTTAGAATATTCAAGTCCCTCTTAGCCATTTTAGCGTTTTCTCTTACTACGCTCGCTCATGGCAGTAACTATCGTATGCCCTGCCTCCTATCCAGCCTTCCGCACGGTACCGCGCTGGCTGGCATACGAGTATTCTTTTTTTTACTTCGGTCGCAGATGGTCATAGATCTGTGCGGACATAAGTCACATAGGTCTTAAGTCGACGACTAACTGTATATACATTTTTTATTATAATGTGATTATGGTGTCTGGATTATGTGCTTATATGTGTAAAACCACAGCAATAGTTTTTTTCAATGGCGGCCATGTTTATTGACACACTGGGCTGCATTATGCAAACATAAGGTTCTTTTCCCTGGAAACCAAATATCAAGAATTGAGAAAATGTGTATTTTGGTACTATAGGAGAGGTGTTTGAAGCGTTTAGAGTAGGGACATAAAAGTTTGGTGGAAAATGTAAACTCTAGATCCCATAAAGCCTGCCAGGATTTTAATTTGATCCTTGTGTGGAGGTGGACTCTGGGTCATGCGGGGTGAAGTGGCGTGAGCTGTGGAGATTGTCCGGCCGTATGGCTTGTTACGGCACCACCTTGTGGCCAACTATCATTGTGCTAGTGACCAGTGCCATTTGCAATCCCACCCATGTCTACGAGCTACCACATTACGGGAATTTTACACTTCAATTGTCCACCGTGAAAACGGAAGAATTAATAAGAACCAGCTCTAATGCTGGTTAACACTATGCCTTATATAACGAAGGACCCGACGTTGCTTAACATCCTCCAGTGGCGGAAGGAGACCTTCTCAACATCATAAGAGGATGAGTGGGGGCCAAGGATGCAGGCTGGACTGGTGTGCTGTAATTCCTGACTCACTTTCACAAGAGGGTTGATAGGGGTGCAATTTGGAACAATAGCCTCCATAACCCTGGGAACACGCTGTCTCCTGGGCCTGCTGCTCTCACATCTGATGGAGAGCAGAAGAGGAGAAAAGGGGGAGAGAGCGACAGATAGAGATGGAGAGATGAAGGGGGGGAGTAGGAGAAAGAGGGAGCTGCAGGTGCGAGGGAGACTGAAGAGGGAGGAACGGACAGTGGTAGACCTCAACTTCTAGGCCTGGCTGATTGATCGTTCCATTCCAGCAACAGTCAGTGCCCTAGATTACAATTAACAACAATCCAACACTTACACAAACACACACTCGTATCCCTAAACCAAACATTCTCACTCAAATACACACTCTTATTCTCCAGCCAAACACATTCACTTCAATGCACATGCGCGCCATGCGACTTCTCTTTCGTACACGTGTGAATGCACACATAAGCACGCACACGTACACACAACACAGTCCTCTGGGAGTATATATGTGACTCAGTGTTCCGACACTAATCCAACAGCCTCCACTCTGAACAATACAGTCTGTTCTGAGTGGAGGCGGGCACATACTGCGACTAAAGAAAAACAGCGTTTTCTGCACTTAGTAGTGCTTGCGCATTGGGTAAAACATACTTGAATCACATTGAGCATCATGTTTAAGTCATTTAGCAGACGTAACCATCCCAAGGATGTTTCAGGAGAAATTGGGGTCACGTGCGTTGCTTTTTGTAAGGGCACAGTGACCGCTTTTTCACCTGGATTGGACTGGGGATTCATCTTTTTTTTTTTGCTGTGGCCCAAAACTCCAACCAATTCATGATTCATGATACCGAACAGGGAAAACGCAAGCGAACACGTTCCTGTTCAACTTTAGCGTGTGCCACCCGGCGACCATTTTAACATTCAGCCCGCTCCACTTTCCGCTCGCAAAGTGTGAACGTTCCCAGAGTCGCGTAATGAGCCCTAAGTGTTGAATTAATAACTTTGATGATGCTGATTATGACAGCGGTGATTAGCATGATGACAATCTGATGATCATTCTCATTATACTCTCCTATCTCAGACCATCCATCACAATACGGCTGTAGCTAATACATCATGCTGGGGGTTTCGTTATTAACGGCGGAAAAAGAACACAGTCTCCATGAAGAATCGGTTTCAATCCCTCAATGTATAGTTAACCTCCTCTCGCACTGGCTGCACAGACCTACTGTAAATTACGGCTCGTTTTTTTATCGGTTGTTGTTTGTGTTCACTTAGAGGTTAATAAGGAACTAGCTGTTACTTTGAGCTTTTCCCTGGGTTGTTGCAGTGTAGCTCAGTGCTTGTGTGGACAAGTGGGTTTGCGTGTTTGTGAGCAGGTTATTCCTGTGCCACAGATGTTGTGGCGTAACGACCAGATGAGTGCAGCTCACACAAGTAAACCACTGCTGGCCCAGCCCAATGTACAGTAGCTTGAAGTGCGTTGCCAAACAGATAATCAACACAGCATGATTTATTTCCAAACTCTATATTTCGCAATTCAATTCAAATGTGTTTATTTGGCAAAATATTTAGGTTGCCAAAGCAAGAAAAAACCAACATCAGAGACTAACAACAGTTAAAACGACACACAGGACTCTCAAAAGAGACAGATGTTTCATAACGTCATGTTATGAAGTACGCCCAGTTATGTTCCAATGTGCACATACTGGAAGAAGAAATAAAGAAACATTTAGGTTTTATTTTGGGGTTTGTTTTATGCTGGTTGCCCTATTTCATTACAACAGGTCAATCATTTTGCTGCAATGACAGACTTCAATCAGTCTCTGTCTCTCTCACTATCTCTGTCTCACATTCTATCGATCAATCTGTCACTAACTGTCTCTTTGTCTCTCACTGTCTCTTGCTCTCTCTTTATTTGTCTCCAACAAACTCTCCTTCTCTGCCTGTCCCCTTTCACACCTGGACATCTGAATATGAATATGTTCAGTCACTCCCACAGCCCCTCCTCTCCGGTTCTGTTTCTTTAAAAAGGCATGCAACAGAATCTCTCTGAATCCTAAGGGGGGCTGGAAGTGCTATTCCTCCTAGGATTAGTTAGTAATCCGGGCCGGGCTCCAGACTGCAACCCTTTTTCCTGGCTGTTTGAGTTACAGTTTTAATTGGTCCCACCAACTTGTGTCTGTTTCGCGAGTTGGGTGTGTAAGCCACTCTCTCCCACTCAATCACAACTCCTCTTGACGGTAACATCCTGTTGGCATGTGAAACAGGTCGCATGGCATTAACCAAAGCTACAACTGCCCTGCCAAAGCAGAATATTCCAAAAGACTATCAAGTTTCAAGGTTTATTTGTCAAACGCACCAAACAACACAGCTTCATCCTGCACTGTGACATTCCTGTGACATGACATCCGACTGCTGCCTAGTGAGAGTTAAGAAGAAGAGCATATAAGCAGAAATATAGCCAGACAATTTAAATAAAGCAACAATATACATAACACTGTACACTAGCAGCAGTTTAAAAAAAAATAGTATTATTGAAAATGAAAGATATGGCAAGTTTGGCAGTAATATACATAGATAACTTTGTAAACTAGAATTATTGAATATTATAGATACATATGAGTGTAATAAGCTTATGAAGGGTAACATGGCACACTACAAATACGTAGTGAGAATTAAGAAGAAAAATACATACACAGCAAAAATACAACAAGAAGATAAATTTATAATATGGATTACACTGTACACTAGTAACACTTTGCTGGAAGTTGGGCATAGTCTCACAGTCACGGATGGTTTTGGTGCATTTATTACTCCATATAGGTCTTCCAGTGCACGCGCTTTATCTGCCTGTGGGGGTCTATTGACTGCCGTGCTAATAGCAGAGCTGAATACATGTGGAAGGTAGAAGGGCCGTATCTTTACAGACAGTAGCTCCAGATCTGGCAAGCAGTGTGTTGATAGCACTGCAACATCCATTCCCCAGCGAGAGTTAACCATAACGCAGACCCCTCCGACCTTACGCTTACCTGACTCCGACGTTCTGTTCTGCCCGTAGATAGAAAAGCCAGCAGTGGTGACACACAAATCTGTCAACAAGGGATGCACCCAGTTGTCCACGAACGCTTGCACTCAACGGTTCGCAATGTCCCGCTGAAAGTTAATCCGTGCATGTAGTTCGTCCATTTTATTGTCTAGTGATTGACCATCAGCGAGTAGAATGCTCATCCAAGATCTGCATAGGAACACCGGCGCGTTTGCCCCTCTTCTTATTCTTCCGTCGGCGAATTGGTAAAACGATCGGCGGCAGAACAAATAAATCGCAGCAGTTGCTCCGGTGAGTAGTGTAAAAGTCTGTGTTCAATAGTGAACGAATATCCAAAAGTTATTGTCGATCATACTGCATGAGCGACAGTGCAGCATGAACAAAAATAAAATCAATGAAAACAATAATAAGCAAGAAACTACGTAGCGGAGCCACTGTCAGTGCGACCTTTCTATATGGGGCACAGGAAATACTTTACGGCGCAAAAAAAGCTGAATATCTGAACAAACTGACCTAGCTGGACCATACGATATCGCCAAAGACGACATACCGTTTAAAAAGTCAATTGAGTTCCCTCTCAATCCGACACCTGTTAAAGAGACAAGGTGCAGCCAGATCATTGGCATTACAGCAGGCAGTATATGTACACCATGGATCAGGGTGCCTTGTCCTCTAAAAAACTGTTTTTATTCTGTTTTGGGACGTAATGACACGTTGCAGTTTTAATCTTAATTTAAATATAGCAGTCATTTTGGAACTCATATGCTTTTATTTACAGAGGAAGTGTGAAAGTCGGAGTGTGTTATAATGTCAGGGGCCTGCAGAAAAGAAGTAACCTGCATGCATGTATAGTATAATGTCATATCACTGTTTCACATAGGATGATTTGTGTGTGTGTGTGTGTGTGTGTGTGTGTGTTTGTGTGATTTTGGTTACAGTAACCTTTTGGTAATATTCATAATAATATTAAGACTGAAAGAGTGCATGGTAAGAATAACCAATTGTTTCCTTGGAAACTGTATATAGTAAAATGACCTAAGGGAAGCACATAGCAGGTTAAGTGAGATTACTGGATAGCACTCACATAGGGCCATTGCATTTCCCACAAACAAAAGTCATCATACTGGAACATATGCATTAGTATCCACCAAACGTTGCTCTACATGTTGAGCTTTAATTGGAGTTTGATGAGACGACTCCATCTTGAGCTCTTGTCACCACAACAAGACGGCATAGGCCATATTATTACAAGATTCTGCAGGATACTGCGATCCTCTGAAAGGGCTACCGGAGCATGAAATGTGATTTCTGACGGGGGGTGGGGGGGGGGGGGCTGAGTGGGGGGAGTGATGTAACACAATGTTACAATGTTGTGTCACTGTTAGCTTTGATTTGTTGCATCACAATGCAAGAAAAACAACACAAGGTGTTAAGCATCCTCCCCATTGCAAGGCCATGATAAGTGTTAGGTTAGTTCACCACAGCAAAACGCGGGGAACATTGTTTGCGCTCTGCCTGTTCTTACAGTAGACCCCCATGAAAGGGTTGGTGTTGTACAGTCCAGGATCTGTTTGTGCCAAGGGATGTCAGATCGGGTGGGTTAGGCCGACTTTGTTTGGCCCCCTAGCCTAGAGAAAGGTGCGGGGGGGGGGGGGGGGGGGGGGTTAAGGGAGTGTGGTAGTGAGAGGGAGTGGGGGGGGGCAGTATTGGCCTCAGCTGCCGGCGTTCATTATGACTGTGATGCTGTTTTATCCGCCTCCCAGAGTTCAACAGCAACAAGACACAACATCTGCTGAAACAGAAGGCCTGCAGACACACAGATCCTCCACTCCTGCCCGCTGCTCTTCCTCCTCTCTCTTCCTCCCACTCTCGTTCTCCCTCCCTCGTTCTCCCTCTCTTACTGTCTGCTTCTTTCTCTTTTCTTTCTCTCTTCTTTCTCTCTTCTTTCTCTCTTCTTTCTCTCTTCTTTCTCTCTTCTTTCTCCCTCTGTTCATCCAGTTTGTCCCTCCATTCTGTCTCTTCTTACACTCTGTCTTTGCTCTCTTTCCCGAAATCACATGCACGCGTACAAATCCCACATGCACGCGTACAAACCCCACATGCATGCGTACAAACCCCACATGCACGCGTGCAAACCCCACATGCACGCGTGCAAACCCCACATGCACGCGTACAAACCCCACATGCACGCGTACAAACCCCACATGCACGCGTACAAAGCCCCCATGCACGCGTACAAAGCCCCCATGCACGCGTACAAACCCCCCATACACACATGTACACACATCCAGCGTAACAGGCAGAAACTCTCGCACACTCACACAAACACACCTGAAAGTCTCTGTAGAACTGACCATATGGTGCCTTTGCAAGGTGTGGATCGCTCCTTCCAACCTGCAAGGGAACATGACAGCCGTGAAGTTCTGGGAGGAGCAGGGTTCATGTGGAGAAACTGGCACTGTGACCAACAGATTCTCAGAACAATATTCAGCAACAGACTTATGCAGACGGATAAACACACACATACCAATGGACATACACACAGACAGACATACACACAGACACACACAGACACACACCGACAGACATTCACACACACACAGACAGACATACACACAGACACCCACACAGACAGACATACACACAGACACACATTCACACAGACAAACACACACAGACAGACATACACACAGACACACACACACAGACAGACACACACAGACATATACATACACACAGGCATATGCATGTACACACACACACAGACATACACACACATATACACAGACACAAGCAGGTACACACCAAAGTTGTGCTCAATTCTAAAGGAAGACAGTCCGTTAAGGAAATGATTTGAATTCAAAATCCCCAAACAGTGAAACAATTTTCGTCAATAGTATATCCTTAGAGTATCCTTATTTTCAGGAGTGAATAAAAACAGATGCCCCCTTTTCAGGCACTTATTTGCAATTTCAGTTTCCTTCCAGCGCACACATTACACAGATCTTAACAGAATGCGGTAAAATACATGATTGGAGAGCAGTCGGTCTTGCAGAGTGGTTCAGAGAATTTTGGCATGTATGGGTCCACCCTGTCAGACACACTCACACCTATACACACACACAGATAGACACAGACAGCCCTTTTTCATGGTGTCACCTCAGACAGAAATCACAGATGTCCTGCCATGTCCCATTGCTTCATGTGAGTGGAGCTCATATATCTGAGAGGCAAACGCTGTCAAACTCCCTGACCCACGGAGGTGGAGGGAGGAATGAAGAATGAACCATTTCATTACGGTGATTGGATGGGATTGATGAGCCGGATGGACACTGTCTCCTTACAGACCACATTTTCCCATTAACTTACATACAGTGATGAAACTTTGAGGTTTTCATTCAACCGCGACCATTGCTTGGAGAATGGTATCAGAATTGAATCACACTGGTATGCTACTTAGGTTATATAAAGTACAGTACAGTACGGTACATGCAAGAGCCATGTATTAAAAGACTGTCGTGGATTTACCGATACATGAGCACCTTTCGACTAATCCCATTGAAATTATGAATTGTGAACAGGTATAACAAGGCAGGAGGGGGTATATTGATCAGCGTGCAGGATAAAGTGCAACCTAGTTAATTGCCTGCTACCTTCAAAATGCAACATTTCAAGCGCTGTACATGATTTATGTTTCTGTTATTTATAAAAAATCAAAGACAAAGTAATTCAAGCACTGGGCACTGATATTTATGAGAACACAAACATCTTTGTACGGTAAACCGATGTTTGATCGACCAAAGTAGAGTGCTTATTAAATTGGGCTTTTTCAAAAAGCAGTGTGCCTGTGAGTGCCAGCCTGCAAGCCAAGCCGGACGCTCTCCGTTAACATCATCGGTAATTGTTCCCTTTACCTCAGATCTCATTTTGACCAAAATAATTGTAGCTTTTCGCACCAAGCTGTGGGACTTTCTGCCCATGTCATGCGAGAGAGATGTTCCTTCTCATTATTCAAATGTCACGGCATAAAAGTCTCCAGGAAGCAGTGTCTATCGTCCTCTCCGCAGCAAAATGGCGGGATGAGGCCTCGGCTTGAAATCACAGTGAAACACAGGAAATGAATTATTCATCAGGGCTGAGTTCGAATCAGCATTTGTGGGAGACCACATACAGTATATAGCAATTTTGCATGGAGGTTTAACTCCCCACCTGATGCTGAATAACTGTTGTTAACCCAAGGTCAAATCGTAGATTTTCTGGCGGTTTACAAAGTCACAATTTTTTTTTGCTTAATTGGAACTAATTCCGAATTCATCAGCTTAAATATCCACCAATTTTAGAGAAGAATTGCTTTAAGTGGAGTCACATTGGGGTTGGTGGACTAAACTGACATGGGGTCATTCTCTCCTTTTCTTTCTGCGCAATGAGTCCCTTAATTTTCTTTTTTATGCAGCTGAGATGTGTGGAGAACAATGTTTTGTGTAATTACAGATTTGGATTTTCCAATTACATTTCCTTAAAAGGCATGACATGAGATCGTTGCACTCTGCCAGCCAGGGGCCCCATCCGTTCTTTTATGTAGACAATTACGCCATTTGGGCTGTTAACCACTGGACCAATGATATACTTACACATCTGAACACTGGCACTGGCCACACAGACATCTGGATCAATGATATACTTACACATCTGAACACTGGCACTGGCCACACAAACATCTGGATCAATGATATACTTACACATCTGAACACTGGCACTGGCCACACAAACATCTGGATCAATGATATACTTATACATCTGAACACTGGCACTGGCCACACAAACATCTGGATCAATGATATACTTACAGATCTGAACACTGGCACTGGCCACACAAACATCTGGATTAATGATATACTTACACATCTGAACACTGGCACTGGCCACACAGACATCTGGATTAATGATATACTTACAGATCTGAACACTGGCACTGGCCACACAAACATCTGGATCAATGATATTCTTACACATCTGAACACTGACACTGGCCACACAAATATCTGGATTAATGATATTCTTACACATCTGAACACTGGCACTGGCCACACAAACATCTTGTCCCAAAAAATGTGCTTTGGACACGCAATTTACATCTGCCTGGTGATACTTCTAATACAAGGAAATAAAAGGAAATATGATACAAACATACAGTAATGTAGCAAGCAGCCAGACATGTGAACACTGTTTGAAGGTAATTTCTTTCTACCAAAAGTGGAGGGTCCTTATATCTTACAGGACATCAATTTAACAACTTATGTAGGGTTAGCCTTGACTAGGGTTAGCAATGACTTAACACAGACATTCAAATGAATCATTAATTAAGGCAGATTGGTAACATTAAAGGGATAGTTTGACCTATATATTTGGGTGAAATTCTGGTTACCTTGAGTAGTTCTTGAAGGTTATGGTTTTGAGGCAAAGCATAGTTACAAGATATACACATACCTTTTTTTAAAACACACAGTGGACCAAAATGAGCTACAAACTCACCGTGTCAAACTGAAATGGATTAAAATGACTGTGTCTTGAACGTAAACATTTGCTGATTAGTCATTTTTATTTTGAAGTACTGTAGCAGTAGCCATTAGTTTCATATGAAATCCACAAAAACCATTTGTAAGGTCTGCTTCTGCTCAGGACTGCCAGAAATCAAGAGTTCACATGAGGTTAACAGTTATAATGGTTTCAAAACTGGTCTAGAGGCATTGATGTGTCTATGATCAGAGGGGAAAAGCCCAGCACACCACCAGAGACACATCCAGGCCCTGTTGAGATGGTGGGAAGAGCCACACGAGAGGCCCAGAGCCCAGCCGCACCATAAGTGCCTCCCAGAGCCCGGCAATGCCTGACGATCCGTCCAGAATCACGGCGGTGCCCGACAATCTGGTCAGAGCCCTGGCAATGCCTGACAGTTTACAGCTCATGGAAATCTAAAATCAAGTATCTCAAAATAATGGAAGAAAAAATGTACAATCGAGAAATGTTGACCTGAGAACAGCTCTTATCAGCTAATTAACTCCCTAAGCCTTCAGTCTCTCAGTCTGGTTCAGTACACAGAACCACAATCATGGGGAAGACTGCTGACTTGACACCCATTGACACCCTCCATGTGGTTGGTAAGCCACAGAAGGTCATTGCTGAAAGGGCTGGCTGTTCGCAGAGTGCTGTATCAAAGCATATTCATGGAAAGTTGACTGGAAGGGAAAAGTGTGGTAGGAAACAGGGATGACCACAGCCTTGAGAGGATTGTCAAACATAGCCGATTCAAGAACCTGTGGGAGCTTCACAAGGAAAGGACTGAGGCTGGAGTCAGTGCATCAAGAGCCACCACGCACAGACGTGTCCAGGAAATGGGCTACAAGTGTCGCATTCCTAGTGTCAAGCCACTCCTAAACCAGAGATATCGTCAGAAGTGTCTTACTTGGTCAAAGAAGAAAACGAACTGGACCATTGTTCAGTGGTCCAAAGTCCTCTCTTTAGATGAAAGTACATTTTGCATTTCATTTGGAAATCAGAGTCTGGAGGAAGAGTGGAGAGGCACAGAATGTCATGGTGCGGTGAGCAGCAGCGCCACCGTGCCATACATCTTCAGTTTCCCATCACTCACGAACACATCCCGGACTGTCACATGTTTTCAATCTTTCACACCAGGTCCCAATTGATATCGTTTGTATGTGTTTAAATGTTTCCCCTCTGCTCCCCTCATTGTGGATCATTGTTCTTGTCGTGTTTGGATGGCTTGTGTGTTGCTGTTCTAGCTAAGTACCCATTGCCTGCCTTCGTTTTGCTGCGTTAGTCAGCCCTTTTCTTTCGTTGTGTTTTTGTGCTTGGTGTTTGTTTGATTTATTAAAGAATCATCACTGACTACTCCTGCCTACACCTGGTTCCTTGTTCCGCAACACTACACCACAATCATTACACAGAATCCAAGTTGCTTGATGTCCAGTGTGAAGTTTCCACAGTCAGTGGTGATTTGGGGTGCCGTGTCATCTGCTGGTGTTGGTCCACTGTGTTTTATCAAGTCCAGAGTCAATGCAGCCGTCTACTAGGAGATTTTAGAGCACTTCATGCTTCCATCTACTGACAAGCTTTATGGAGATGCTGATTTCCGTTTCCAGCAGGACTTGGCACCTGCCCACAGTGCCAAAACGACTGGTAACTGGTTTGCTGCCCATGGTGTTACTGTGCTTGATTGGCCAGCCAACTTGCCTGACCTGACAAGAGGAACATGAGATGCACCAGACCCAACAACATAGATGAGCTGAAGGCCGCTATCAAAGCGAATTGGGCTCCCATAACACCTCAGCAGTGCCACAGGCTGCTTGCCTCCATGCCACGCCGCATTGATGTAGCAAGTTGTGCAAAAGAAACCCCAACTAAGTATTGAGTGCATATATTAACATACTTAGGAAACCTTTGCAGGTGTTTTGAGTTAATTAGCTGATTAGAGCTCTTCTCTGGTCGACATTTCTGTATTATAAATTTTTATTCTAATATTTTGAGTTTTTTGATTTGAGGATTTTTGATTTCCATGAGCTATAAGCCGTAGTCATCAGCAGTGAAACAAAAAAGGATTTAAATGTTTCACTTTGTGTAGTGAATCTAGAATATATGAAGTTTTTTATTTGAATTACAGAACAAAATGAACTTTCCACGATATTCAAATTTTTTGAGATGCACCTGTATATACAATATTCTGTATATGTATTTACAAAAACAACCCAAATCTGGGTTTCCTAGTCCCTTTTGTGGTCTCAGGAACAGAGCTTCCCTCAGGCCCAGGGCTGCACTCTGGCCAAGGTGCTTCACTCTGGTTAAACCACCACATTAATCTGGTCCAGCCCATACAGACATCCTACATGCCTGGGTTATTATGTGAGCTCTTGGCTGAATGAGGGAAACTGAGAGAGAATGTGTGTGTGTGACAGAGAGCGAGATAGTGATTGTGATGGAAATGAAAGGAAATAACCTTCACTAAAATGAAATTAGAATTGCAGTCATCCATCTCCAGTCATCCAGGCTTTTTGAAGGCAGAACCAAGCAGTGATGGTGGGGGTTGCGGAAATGGTGGTGATGGTGGTGGTTGTGATGATGATGGTGGTGGTCATGATGTTGGTGGTAGTGATGGTGGTGGTGATGGTGGCTGTGGTGACGATGGTGGTGGTGGTGATGATGGTGGTGGCGGTGGTGATGATGGTGGTGGTGGTGGTGGTGGTGGTGGCAGTGGTGGTGGTGGTGGTGCAGTGATTGTGGTTGTGGTGATGGTGGTGGTGGTGCTGACGATGGTGGTGATGGTGCAGTGACTGTGATGGTGCAGTGATGGTGGTGGTGGTGCTGACGATGGTGGTGGTGATGGTGCAGTGATTGTGATGGTGCAGTGATGGTGGTGATGATGGTGGTGTAGGTAGAGGGGTGGGCTTAACTGACACTTAATTCCAGTTGTCATTCTCAATGCTTTTTTAAACGTTTTTTAGCTTCATAGAGCTTTACACCAAACAGCCTTGAAAAGCAGTGCATCAATACCCAGAAGAGAAAAACGGGTCCTTGTCTAGACAACCTTCACCTGACAGACATGACAATCAAAGCCAAGCCAGTTTGGGATTTCACACTCACACAGAAAGCTGTACAGAAGGCTACACATGCATTTCACATTCAGATGAAGAAGAGATGACCTCGGAAGACAGTGCTAGTAAATAAGTTTAATTACTATAAATGTCAGTGTGTGTGTGTGTGTCTACCTGTACTGTACTAGTGTGTACATACACACTGCCACAGGGCTTACACAATCTATGCATTTCAAGGGGTCAAACACCTCTGTCTCCCTTCCTCAGTTTGGGTTGAGTCATAGCGCTGTTTTGACAAGATATGCAGGACAGGGGAAGATGCATTCGCTGTACTGAATAATTCAAGGAACGAGGAAAAACACATTATTTTATTTGTCTTGCTGACTGGGGCCCTCAGGTCAAAATGGGAGTTATGGCCACTGACAGACTGGTCAGGAATGAAGGGAGGGAGGGTTTCTTTCCTTTTCTTTCACTCGGTTACCTTACATGCTCTGAGACCTTAAAGTCATTGTTTCACTCTCCACGCAAGGGACTCAGGTTTTGTTGTAGGGTGACAGTAATGACACTTCATGGGTGACAGTAATGACGCTTCATGGGTGACAGTCATCATGGTGTTCAGAGCATTGTTTTTTTGTGTTCAGAGAATTGTTGGTCCGGGCCCCATCCTGGAACGATGCGGCCTTCACTATCCTTGCCATTTACCCTTTCTCCTTTTACTCTCTGTCTTTGTCCCTATGCTCTTTAATCTCCATCTCCGTTTGCTCCGTTAGTTTTTTTCTCTCTTACATTTCATTCACCACATATCTGTCTCTCTATCAATCTCTCTTAATGTGTGTCTTTGTCTCTGTCTATATATACATCTATCTATCTATCTATCTATCTATCTATCTATCTATCTATCTATCTGTCTGTCTCCATTTATCCCTCTCTCCCCAATGTTTTAGTTATTTAGCAGACACTACATTTATCCACAGTGATTTAGGACATTCATCTAAAGAAAGGTAGTTGGGACAACAACAGAACCCAATAGTAGTAAATACGCCTTACTCAGTGAAGTAGCTATCAGCCAAGTCAGTGCGGTGTCTATATCTCTGTCCCTGTCTCACCCACCTCCCTCTGTCTCACTCCCTCCTATTTCTTTCTGTCTCTGTCTTTCTGACAGATCGATGCTGTATCCTCTCTAGCCCAGCTCTCCTGTATTCTCCAGGTAATTGAGCTCAGCTGCTCTCCCATGGGCCTAGAAGTCCCACCATTGCCCCCCCCCATAACACCCCCTCCCTCACTAGCCTTCTCTCCCTTCCCTACATCCCCATGACAACTTTTCCCCCATTCAACCGGTGACACCCATTCTTTCCCTCCCCAACAATCCTCACTACCTGTAATTGGCTTTGATTTCCCTTTCCCAAGTGTCTTCTTTTTCCCCTGTCAGAGCCTGCTGCGCGCATTCTTTCTTTCACTCGCTCACTCTCCCTCGCTTTCTCTCACGAAGACACAGACACGCACACACAGACACATTCGCACACAAACTCCCTCGTCTCCCAGATCTCAAAGGAAAAGAAGGAAAATGGATTGTCAGGACCCAGCAATTTATACAGGCAGCATTTGTGGGCACCCGGTGATATGTCATGGCTTTAAACAGGGAAATAGATTGAGGCTGCCATTCCTACTGTATATAAACAGTTCTACAGAGAATCATTTGAGATATCCACTAGCTCCAGAATCACGGACATTGGCTGTTTTTTTTCTACAAAGAAAGCATGTAGAGAACGCTGTATTGGTGACCGAGTTTGCTTTACCTATACAAACACTGTAACGCATTTTCAAATAGAAGAAAAATCCCTCAGAAACTCTGTGAACAAACCTGTTCTCGTGGCTGACGTTTCCACACCCACAGCTATTACAGTTTTACCCATTTACCTTCCTGCATTGATGTATTGCATATTATTTTTTGAAGGCGCTGTAAAAGAAAGCACTCCCGGTTGGCTCCGGAACCGTCCTCTGACAAACAAACTAATTGGGTATGAATACTGCCAGGTCCAATTCCGAGACAAGAAGTTATTCTACCTCCAGATTGTCTCAGAAAGACGAGTTTGACATCTTCCTTCCTCACTTCGCTCTCTAAGGAGGTTGGCTGTCTGGTACCCTCATTACTCATTATTCTGCCTTGACAAAGAAGCACGCAGGGTTTCCTTCAGGGGAAGCGGAAAAGGTGCTTGATCTAAATTTCATGAGGGGTATATATATATATATTTCATCAGTATCTGGATGGCATAGTATGATATTAACAAAAACATTAGGCTGAGATTGCACAGCGTTTCTGTAGCCACTGAAGCCACTTCTGTCTGCGCTTGTGCTTTTAAATACTGATGAGGAGCGCCTAATTTTTGCACTGTCATCCTTATTTTGGTAGAGAATGGCAACAACATGGTCTCGGGTTTGATTCCATCTGGGGACAGAATTCTTTTAAAAACAGTATGAAAATGCACGCATGCAGTCTCGACTGTAAGATCCTCTAAATAAGAGCAACTGCTAAACGACAAGACTGTAATCACTTTAGATTGGGGCAAATTCCTCCTCAGTCACTCAATCACAGAAAACAGATGACAGGAACGCCGGAGATTAATGGCCGATCCAATCTGTCAAAACAAATCCCCAAAATGCACTCCTCTAGAAACACGTTTTTATTCAGGATCGGTATGATCGTTGTAGTTTGTCTGACCCAAACAAAACAGCGGCAATACTTTACACTGCACTGACAACTCACTGTCATCACCGGACCGCTCTGCGCTTTGAAAATGTCTGAGGAGTATTTGCCACTGAACGAATCCTCTGCGTCAGACCTAAAGACTGACTCGGCTGCCAGACTGGGACCAGCTCTGACCTTTGGTTGCCATGATGAGAAAAAACCAGATGAGGAGAACCATGTCAGGAACAATTCAGTTGCTTTCATCAGAGAGCTCTTACAAGAGAAAATTAGTGATGAAGGCGCTCTAAGTAACGAGGCAATCTTCAAAGGCACACCTGTGTGTGTGTGTGTGTGCGCGCATATGTATGTGTGTGCATGTGTGTGTGGTACAGTACAGACAGTGGGGCTGCATCCACAGACATTTCAGCCTATGCTGCCAGCGTCTACTTAAGCCTCATTAATATCAATGACACTTTGATGTCACACGTAAACCATCGCACGTGTTAACTGTCAAACAACAGCAACAGCAACGAACCCCTGTGCAGCGTGAAACGTGGCACAACGTTAAGTAGCCTTATACCAAGATAAGAGCTGTACTATATCAAACGCTGTATACCAGTAGTTAATCAGCTATGTAAATGTAGACAGTAATATACTGAACTGGTTTATTAAGTTTAGAGCAAAGTACTTGCATGTACAATCAGGCCGTGCTTACCGGCAGACTCAGATTCAGACGTAGTTAGATGGAAAGAGCAACAGTTTCTACGGCTTGGGTCGATCTGGCTAAAGGCTGAAACTGACAGGAAAGGACTTGTCGCTGTGACGTGTTTTTCATGCTACAAATGTAACCATTCCTGCCCGACTCCTGGTGTTTTTGGGAAACTGAGTAAATATACATTGCTATAGGCTCTGTGCTAGACATGAGAATGCCTATACAATGGCTGTCAGCAGAAGTTACGGCATGAAATAAAAGATAATTTGCATTGAGGGGAGAATTCATTGAGCAAAAGGTTGTCATTGTTGAGCAACCCCGCTCTATGTATACAGGTGCATGTTAAGATCCCACTTAGAAAAATCTAAGTGAGTCAGTCCCAGATGGATTCCCTGCGTTGGTTGGAGCAGAAAGCTCATCAGACCTCATCAGCATGGTCTTACAAAACTATCCAAATATAATTTTTCCAATTCAGTGAGGAATCCTAAAGTAGTTCATTAAAAAAAAGCATTGATTGCATCATTTTATCTGGAGGGGTAATTTAGCCTCCAAGCTCAGACAGTGCTTCTTCACACATAGGAAGAATGATCGGTATATTAATTCTGAAGAAAGGTAACACTATTTGAAATGTTTGGTCAAAAACTGTTTGTATCTGTCCCTGGTCATTGTGTTCTTTTTTACTTCAATTTTGTGCCAAGAGAAAAAAATATTTTTCTTTGGCAGACTGAATTCACCAAAAATAAAACTGGCCATAAAGCAGTCTAAGATAGCTTTCTTCAAGGTCATTCTTACCAATGTGTATTTAAATGTACCAATGCCTTTTGTTTCTAGAAATTATATACTAGTTTTTCTGGCTGTGTAGTTACTTGCTATTCAGCTGATAGTTAGCCTGCTAGCTAGAGGACAGCAAAACACATCATCAAGCTCAATCAGCATTCTGATGTTTTCATCAGGGAAATATATCTAATTCCAAGTGTACATACATTAGTTTTTCTCATAGCAAATCTGAGCCAGTGAATACACAGACCTGCCAATTGTCTTCTTTTTTTCACTAAGGCTTAGTTTACACAGGCAGCACAATTCTGGTATTTCAATTGCAGTTGGTTTAAAAACCACTTTGTGGATTAAGATCAGAATTCAGCGCTTGTGTAAACACTGCCCAATTTGTCTTTTGATCAATCAAATCCACCCTTGCTGTCCTCACATTCGGATTGAAAAGTGTGTAAATATGCGACAATGTTACTTTGATTACCTGCAGGTTTTTGCTCTCTGTATTTAGTTTGACGAGGAAAACAGAAAGACAAAGAGAATCGGAATGGGAGATAAACACCTTAATTTTTATAACTATGCCTCAATGCCACCGGCCACCTTTCCTCCCTCCCTCCCTCCCTCCCTTTACACCTCCCACCCCTCTCAGTCCCCCCCCCTCTCTCCCTTTACACCTCGGTCCACCCTCCCTCTCTACCAACACATTTAACAGTTCAGTACATACTAAAACAGAACAGTTTGGAACCCAGGAGCTTCTGGACACAGAGATAAGAGAAAGAGGTCTGGGATTAACCTCCTAAAATCCTGACGATCCCTTAATGAAGTGGAAGATGGGAGACCGACCGACACCCACACAGAAATGCTAACAAACAAACATTGACACAAAACACACCCACACACTCTCACACAAATACAGACACAAAATCACACATTACGAACACACACACACACACACACAACCACATACATGCAGACACACAAACACACCCACATATTCTTATACAAACACCGACACACAAAAACCCACACACTCTCACGCAAGTACAGACACACAAACACACACACACGCACTCACTCTGTTGACTACGTTATTCCCACACAAGCAGGACAAATTGTCCCACTAAAAATAGTTAAAATAATTCAATTTCCTTCTCGACCATGGTGGAAGCACTGGTGGAAGAACTGAAGCACTGGTGGAAGAACTGAAGCACTGGTGGAAGCCTGTTCTATAGGTTTGACTAATTGGATTGGCACTATCTGGTAAGAAGAGTCTGTAGAGATTACACACATGCTTTTGCTGGCGGGAAATGTGTTTTTGCAGAGCCTGAAAACCTCATGGATAGATGTTGTGTCTCCACCAATGTAACAATGCGCAACTAAATATGTTGAGAAGTAAATATTCAGTAGCTAATGAGACAATTCCTTTGTTTGCGATCGAAAGGTACCCTGAACCAAGTCCAAGCCTTTTATTTGTGTTTTAACTTTCTCTTCTCTTTTTATTCCTCCTCCTCCTCCTCCTCCTCCTCCTCCCACCCAGGCTTACTCTACTCCCTGTTTCCTCTTACACTCTCCTCTCTACATGTCCTCCATCTCCCTTCTCTCCCAGTTTCTTCACCTCCGCCTCTCCACCTCCATCCAGAGATAACCAGGGAAAAGACAGCTGCCAAGAGGAGAGGTCTGCCTAGAGACACCAACCTCGGGGTTGGACAACGTCTTCTGTGAGGACGTCCCCAACGACCCTGGCTTCATCGACACGTGCTCCTACAAGGCGACACACACACGCGCACACGCACGCACACGAAACACACAGCCTCCCTATTTCTCTCCACACGCGAGGCAGTCGTCCTGGCTGCCAGCATGACATAGCTGAGAGAGCAGGTGGAGAAGAGACAGTGGTTTTGACTCTTAACCTCTCATTATCCTCTTGGCTCCAGACATAATGACACGCATGAGTGGACCCTGTACATGGCACATGGGGCTGCAAGGATTCAAGGTCACGGCCACTCCCCCCTTCCCCTCTGGGCTGATAGGCATTACTGGGGAAGTGGGAGAAGGGAGGGATTGTGGGTAGGCTACTGCTAGTGTCCAGGAACATCGAGTTTGTGTTTCAGCGCTCCGGGTCGACAGAACAGATCTTACGGTCTAAGCGATCCAACCGATTCTGGTCTATCCTACGGGAGAGAAAGTTCCCCCCTTCCATTCTTTGGCCGGATATGAAATCTGTTGTGTCCTTAGGTGACATATTGAGCCTGAGAAATGGAACGCGTGAACTGGGGACAGATTTTCCCTTGAAATGCACATTTTCCCATGTCAGCTGTGTCCTCACTGAATTGACTTCCTGCTGATAAAACACAGTGCGTGTTGACCAGTGTTGTAGTGGTCAGCATGAGTACACAAATCCAGAGGACGAAAGAAACTGAGCGGGTGATTAAAATCTATTAACTGATGCGCACAAACGCAAGCGCATTCGGAACGGTATTGTTTGCTGAGATTTATACGGAAGGCCTAATAAACTTAATAGAAATGGCACTAAATGCACTTCAGCTCATCCCTAAATATGACTTAATTGGGTAAAAAATGAAAAGTCTGCAAAAAAGATTTTTTTCTTAATGAAAATGTGCTGCCTTAATATTCTTCATGTTCCCACAGAGCGGAAGCGCTATGGGCCAATGTGTTTCCATTGCATGTTTTACACAACAAACTGTTTTGTTACATAAACTGTTGTGTTAAATAACAACTGGCCCCACTCTGGTTTTGGTACTTGACCAGAGTCAACAGCTCATAAATAAAGTGTGAATATAAATTGACTGACTCCCAGAATTCGCTAGATATGAAGGTTATTCTGTCAAAATGTACTTTAAAGGCAATTCCACCAATATTTACCATGTAATTCTGTTTACAGACTCAATAACTTTCCACCATCTTAAACGAACAAGTTGTCTGTGTTGCACCAATAACACATTTGACGGTAGACTTCCTGCTTCCAGCACACCTGTCCGGAGTCTTTTCAGACAGCATGACATGCGTAAAAAGTGTTGGATGGAAACGTGGTTTGTGAACGTAAGATGTTCTCTCCATCGAGTGAAGTCGGGGGAAAAAGGGGAGCTAGAGAGAAATGAGGAAGAAGAGGCCCACAGAGAAAGTCCATTGGGTCTCTGTCACCATGGACTCTGTGGCAACGCAGGCGGTTCTCCTGTAAGAGCAGACAAGACTCTAGGTTCTGTGGCCTTTAATCCTCTTTAACAGGCCGCTCCACTCACCCAGGAGGAAGCCACGGCAGAAAATCATTTTTCTACTCTGCAGCCCGTCCACAATGGCTTACATTTGGCTCAGGGCTCGGTACAACTTACACTGGAGAAACTAAGCATGCGTGTGAGTGGCTTGAAGAGAGAGTGTGTTACCTCCCTAGTAAGTGTATGTGCGTGTGTGTGTGTGTGTGTGTGGGGGGGGGGGGCTGGGCGCTCACGTGCTTGCACGTGTGCATGTGGGAGACCAAGTGAGAGATAGAGAGAGATGGCTCACATCGTCGAGGAGCCTGGAAGACAGAGCTCAATAAAGGCCACATGGACTGTGGGTCCCTTGAGGTTTGAACATTCCAGTCTTCACTAACAACTCAGACCTGATTGTTGATCAGGGAATGTTATATTCAGCCCCCCCCCCCCCCCAAAAAAAAAGTCCTGAAGTTGGGAGTTCTACATATTATTGAAAGGTGCATTTCCTACTCTCAGGAGATAATCTTCCCCTTTAAAAAGGCTCCTCTGAAGTTTTAGTGCATCACCTCCAGGCTCCAATAGTAAATATGGTGTCAGGAATGAGCTGTATAAATGATTCAAGATTTCCTATCTCTCAAAACAGACACTATGCCCCGAAAACATACACATGTGCATGCAGGCACAAACACACATAATCATATTAGGCAAGACTGCCCTATCAACTATTCAGGAGGGAGTGCCGGTACTCAAGCACTTTTTGAGAAGGGACATTCTCTGGTGTGTAGCGAAGTGGAGGTCTACGTAGAGAATGCTGAGCCGTGTGTGAGAGACCTATCATCCAACTATCAGAGCATTGACCTTTATCGCTTGTGTGAAGGGATGTCATTCTGAATCCTGCTCGCATAACGGGTGACCTTGGGTGAAGGCCTGTGGGAATACGTCTTGTGTTCACAGACTGAACTAATGCCTAGGCTTTGGCTTGTAATTAATAGCTCTGGTACTGTTGTCACTAGTGTGTGGTGATTTTGCTAAACTCTTAGCACAACACTCCTAACTGATAAAACTCGCAACACAGCCGGTGTAAAGTCAGAACCACTGATCGTGCTTTCATTTGATTCGTAAGCATCTTTCAATACAAAACGTAATACAACTTAATGCAGTCCTCCCAATTTAGTCATCTCCACAAACTGTTATACCAAAAACAACATGTGCAAGACCAATCTTTGGTGTTGCAGGTAATCTGCGACAGTACATTACAGTGTTTCCACATTAGGCAAAACTCTTTACACTACCGATCACAACTGTCTGAAAATAATGTGCATCATTTCTATACACTAATCAAAAGTTTGATAACTAAAGTCATAATTGCAACTTACATATTCATAATGTATTTTACTGATTCTTTAACTAATGTCTGTTTATCCGTGAACCATTTCCAAAAATCACCAAGACTGGTGGTTGTTCCATGGTCAGCTCTGGTGTCATTTACCAGATTTGACGTATGCCGTACCATCATTTACCAGGTGGTGACGTATGCCGTACCATCATTTACCAGATGGTGACGTATGCCGTACCATCATTTACCAGGTGGTGACGTATGCCGTACCATCATTTACCAGATGGTGACGTATGCCGTACCATCATTTACCAGATGGTGACGTATGCCGTACCATCATTTACCAGATGGTGACGTATGCCGTACCATCATTTACCAGGTGGTGACGTATGCCGTGCCATCATTTACCAGATGGTGACGTATGCCGTACCATCTTTTACCAGATCACAACATTGAAAAATGCAAGCAGGGGTTCACGGCTATTAGAAACCATGGAAATACCATTAGGAATACACCGCGAGAAGTACCAGAATGTCTGTGTGTGTCGCATTTCACACCAGAGGACCCACAAGAAGGACATGCCGGGTGAGCTGACAGGTGATTCATCAGCACAATGGAGTGTTTTGAAGCCACAGGCAATTCCGTCAATATTCCAGTGGGCTTCAAAGAAATCTGCAGATGAGCAACAAACACCAGAATAATGATGCTGTGGCAAGGTGATTTTAGATTTTAGCTAATGGAAAATGTGTCTCATTGGTTGTAATATTGGCTAGCTATGTTCGTTATTATCTCTTACGTATGTGGGATGCCAAACATTTTAAAAATTTTTAAGTCAAAAGCAACATTAGCTATAAGACCATGAGGTCTACATCACTCCTCTGGAAAGCTTGTTGTAGTTTTCAATGAATGTGATTACCACCAAATACTTGACAAACCTTTTTCTAATTACAGAAAGCATTGGAGGGTACTACAAGGAGTTAATACAGGAGTTTAAAACAGGAGTTTAAAACAGGAGGTTAATAAAGGAGGTTAATATAGACGGTTAATACAGGAGGTTAATACAGGAGTTTAAAACAGGAGGTTAATACAGGAGGTTGATACAATAGGTTAATACAGGAGGTTAATACAAGAGTTTAAAACAGGAGGTCAATACAGGAGTGTAATATAGGAGGTTAATACAGGAGGATAAGAAAGGCGGTTAAGAAAGGAGGTTAAAACAGGAGGTTAATACAGGAGTGTAATATAGGAGGTTAATACAGGAGGATAAGAAAGGCGGTTAAGAAAGGAGGTTAAAACAGGAGGTTAATACAGGAGTGTAATATAGGAGGTTAATACAGGAGGATAAGAAAGGCGATTAAGAAAGGAGGTTAAAACAGGAGGTTAATACAGGTTGCTAATAGAGGAGGATATTACAGGAGGGATGTTAATAAAGGAGGTTAATACAAGAGGTTAATAAAGAGGGTTAATACAGGAAGTTAATACAGGAGGTTAATACAGAATGTTAATACAGGAAGTTAATACAGGAAGTTAATACAGGAGGTTAATATAAGAGGCTAATACAGGAAGTTAATACATGAGGATTATACAAGAGGTTATTAGAGGAAGTTAATACAGGAGGTTAATACAGGACATTAATACAGGACGTTAATATAGGAGGCTTGTTGGTTTAATATGACTAGAAAGAATTCTCCCTATTTTTTTTCACAATCAGAAGCCCACACATGGGGTTGCAACCCCTAGTTTGGGAAATGCTGCAGTAGAAGTTTGTCTGAAGATTACAGAATCTCCACAGTAAACCTGCTAACCAAGCCCACTGTTCAATGTGACTTCCTCTGTCTGAGAAGGGTACGCTGTGTGAGTAATGGGGGATAAAGACCCTGTGATGCACCTCAGTGTCTCCATCGGCTGTGTTCTATTATACATAAAAAATAACAGACACTTCGTCCTTGGGCCCTGAAGAACGTCTGGTCTGCGTTTGTGGATGTGCTGTGAGTTCAGTCAACTTGGCTGAAAGCAGTCTGCCTCCACTGGAGTAATACGTGGCAGAAACTATCAATTCCACTGCTAAGTCTCCCCATATCCAAGCGATGGTGGTATAGTGGTGAGCATAGCTGCCTTCCAAGCAGTTGACCCGGGTTCGATTCCCGGCCATCGCAACTTTTCTCTTGCTAGTGACAAAATCACTGTGCATTTTAAAATGTATTACAGAAAATGCTAATTGAATATGCCAACTGTTTAACTTTAGTAATGCGTTACGGTTATTTCTGTCTGGGTTTTTTAGCATATGTGTGTGCAGGTATCGTACATGATTGTGTGTGTGTGTGTGTGTCTGTGTGTATGGGTGGATGAGAGTGTGCAATTTATTTACATATCGTCGTGGCATTGGTTTTCACTTAATCATCACTTGACCAATGGCGCCCTCATCTGGTTTGTAGGCTGTATTGTCATTACGATACAGCCGCATCATACTGTTGACGAAAATACATAGCTGTTTATCCGTCAATCGTATAGGATTGGATTACATTTTGTGTATCTACCATATCGCAGGCTCCCTGGAGACAGGGAATTACATATACATTTTAGTAATTTAGCAGAAGCTCATATCAAGAGCCCCTTACAGAAAATTTATTTTCACCAGTTTAGATCTTCTGACTTCCCATTTCCCCACCATGATAACTGGTATTGAAAATGGGATTCTTTATTAAAATGATGGGGTTCAAACTGGTGCCATGCAGGAGCTGTGTCTTGCTGCTCTATGTGTTTCTTTTTTCTCTGATAATTCTGCCACATCACCTGTTCGATCTACCAATAAAAAAAAGGATATTATTCAAAATTGTATACACTATGGGCTACAGTAATAGGCCATTAAAATGAGACTGTAAAATACAGTATTTATCACAATAACAGATTATGTAAATTAGGCTGTGACAGGGATGGGGGTGGGGGGGGGGCTTAGCCTCATTTTGCGGGGTCTGGGGATTCTCCCCAAAACATATTTTCATCGTGTATTTTTAGAGTAACAACGGGTGTAAAATCTATCAAAATAAGGTTATTTTTGGTCAAGGTTGGCTAAAAGTATACCTGTCTAATAGGTTGTGATAGACACTGGTCTAATAAGACTAAAACTCTATCTTAATAAAGAAATTAAAGTCCCCTCTGTTTTCATCCATCCAACAAAAACGAATGTACTATGTAGTCAGAATAACTTGGTCAACTATACTTTATAGTAAATGCAGATCTACATACAGTATATTCTGCTTCTAAGCGAGATTTTTCTGAATCATTTCGAAAACAGATGTCGTCATTAGCCCATTCATTTCGGAATAGTCATTAAACATTGATCATAATATAAAAAATAAAAATGTAATAACTGGATCTACCTTCCTCTGAACAGAATACGTTAACTTCAAACCAAAACAAACATGAATCTGTGAAACACGCAGTTTTGTAACTGTGTTCCTGATGATTATTAGTGACATACAAATGCTAGCGTTTCATTAATGGGAAATAAATATTTTCAGTAGTTGGCTTGTGTTGTCGCTAGAAATACGACCCCCTATATCGGCCACCGTCCCCATTTTTGGCCACCTTCCTATTTTTATTAATTACATTATAATGTATTTTTATTCGTATTACAAATGATAGATCTTATAGTCTCCCCTGAGGTGTCTACTAGAAAGTTGCAGCTAGCTTTCCTGCCTTCCAGTAAAGAGAAAAAAGACGTATCACTGTTATATCAGGCTACATGGTCTGTCGCGAAATTTTACGAACTGCAACTTGTCTAAACAATTTCCATACTTGACATTTTTACGATCTCAAAAAGTTTGAACCTCCCTACATTTCTATAAAAGGGTGGTGGGCTAGCTGAAAGTTTATATAGCTTGTTTGCATATGACGTCATGTCACTGTCACGCTGTGGCGCGAAATGCAGATCGAGGGCAGGAAGTGATTTTCTACATTGTAATCTCTTATCACAAACGCCAAATACCTGTATTTTGCGTCTTTTACGGTTGCTCAAATCGATCAGACCGAGAAACCACAAGGTACTTTAACCGTATACCCAAAGTAGTTGTTCATAAAGGTAAAAAAAAAAAAAAAAGCAAGAAATTGACAGAAAAACGCCAGTTAAAAATGGCTTGCAAAACTGCGTCTGCGGTCGGGAGGAGCCGGGTCGGATAATGCTCGTGTGTGCAGTGACCACTTTGTCAAAGGTTAGTTAATACAGCATGGCTATGTTTATGTAACGTTGACTGGTTCCGTAAAGTGAAGGTATTTATTTATTTATTCGAGTTTGTACCCCTTTAATTGAACAAAAATACGTAACGTTAGCAAAGTTAAGTACAAAGTATTTTGCAGGATACAGCCTTATTGATAGGGTGTTGTTCTCTTTAGTCTGCCCTGGTGCTTTAAACGACGTTGAGTCTGTAAACTGGGCTCCTGTAGTTAACCTTGGTTGTCAGAAAGGTAAGCCCTGTCAGAAGCATTGCGTATACGAGAGCACAGGATGAAGTCTAGAGACGATCAGCATAGACACGCTGAAGGTGCAGAAGCCTTGGTGGATTTCCATGAGTCAGCTGCGAACCATGAGCCAGAGGACAACACAGAGATGTTACATGATCGACAGTTATGGGCTATTTGTTTATTTCTACATCGATTAAGACGGTAAAAGGTCTGGAGTTGATTCCAGGTATGGCATTCACATTTGGAAGCTGTTGCTGTGAACCCAAAACATGTGGTCAAAGGAGCTCTCAATGCAAGTGAAACAGGCCATCCTCAGGCTGCAAAGAAACATCCATCAGAGAGATCGCAGGAACATTAGGAGTGTCTGAATCAACAGTTTGGTACATTCTGAGAAAAAAAGAATGCACTGGGGAGCTCTGCAACACAAAATGGCCTGGATGTCCACAGTAAAGAACAACCCCTTCACCACATCCAGCCAAGTGAAGATGAGCTTCTCTCATTGACTTGAATTCAAAACAACTGCAAACACTGGTTGATTTTACTGTAGATAGCTAGCAAACGTCAGCTAACCGCTAGCTAACATAAAGTGTCCACGCCGTCCCACCCGGGATTTCCGCTCTCCAGGGGGTAGGCGTATTATTATCCTAGTCTGCCATAAACAGAATACTTTACAAGAGCAAATACTGAGGGTTCACCACAAGGTGCAAACTATTCATAAACCTCAAGAATAGGAAGGCCAGATTAGACGTTGGAACAGAAATCTTTGGATAGATCAGCCTGTACCAGCATGATGGGAAGGTTCAGAACATCATCTGTAAAATATGGTAGAGGCAGTGTTATGGCAAGGTCATGCATGGCTTCCAATGGTACTGGGTCACTAGTGTTTATTGAAGTGTGACGGTTTCCGATTCAAGTGACGGTGCTTCACTTTACAGATTGACAAAGACCCAAAACATACTGCGAAAAGGAACCTAGGAGTTTTTTTAGGCCAAGAAGTGGAATATTCTGCAATGCCTGAGTCAATCACCTGGTCTTAACCTGATCGAGCATGCATTACACTTCCTGAAGACACAACTTAAGGCTGAAAGACCCACGAACAAACAATAACTGAGGACGGCTGCCGTAAAGGCCTGGCAAAGCATCAAAAGGACGAAACCCAGCGTTTGGTGATGTCCATGTGTTCTAAACTTCAAGTAGTCATCTCCTGCAAAGGATTCTCGACAAAGTAATAAAAATGAACCTCTGGCCCAATTTGGACATTTTCACTTCGGTGTACTCACTTTTGTTGCCAGCGGTTTAGACATTAATGGCTGTGTGTTGAGTTATTTTGAGGGGAGAGCAAATGTACACTTATACAAGCTGTACACTCACTACTTTACATTGTAGCAAAGTGTCATTTCTTCAGTCTTACATGAAAAGATATACTCAAATATTTGTGAGGGGTGTACTCACTTGTGAGATACTGTATGTTTTAATATACATTTTTATTATTATTGTAATGTATTTCTATTTCATTGTGTGTAAAGCGCTTTGTGTAATTGTACTAGAAAAGTGCTATACAAATAAAGTTGTTATAATTTAATGTGGCGCCCTTCTGGCTACTGGCTCTCGTTCTACTGACCAGACCTCTTGGAAACTCTAAGAAATGGGGTCCATGAGCAGAAGCTTTTGTGGACATACTGCAATGATTCTATAATTCCTTCTCATGGTTTTCCCTGGATGTGGACTTTAAAACCAATCCTTTGGAGTCTGTCTAGCTCAGTGACTTATTGAGCATAGACCTTATCATGGCTCCGTAATGTTGTCTTTTATTTTAAATGTAATGTATAAATGCATTCAATTGTCAATAGATTATCAGCTGATTTCTAATATTTAAAAGAATTTGTTTAATGTTGTGTAACTTACATTATTGACATTCACAGTATTGTTCTCAAAATGCCAAACTCTCTCTCTTTATGTCCGGACCGCATCTCAGTGGGTCTGCCGTTCCACTAATGGAATTTGTCGTTTCCCTAATTGAGCAGATACTCTCCTCCAACTTACAATGCTGGGTGCATACCAAACCCCTGTCTTGGTATTGCAAGTGCCACACTCGAGCAGCTGAGACACGTCCTTCCACCCAGTCATCCTTGGCATCTCCTTGTGCTCCACCACAGGGCTCTGCAGGGAGACACCCTGGGTCTGAGCTGTCAGTCAGGCACTGTCTCTGCACTGCTCTCAGCACTGGGGCTCCAGGTTGTGAACAGGTCTTGGAACGTCCCAGTTTCCCCCGCTGTCCTCGAGATGTCCATGAGGTTGGGTCCATTTTCAAGTGTGTCTTACTCATGCTGAGCTCCTTTTAGGAGATCCATTTCTGCACTTTGTACACATTTGTGACAGTCAGCTTCCTGTTCCTGCTCTATGTAGGAAGGATTTACACAAGTGGGGCTTGGTCTGCTACATGCTTCCTCTGTCCTTCCTGTGGCAGGGGATTGACCGTGGCAATTGTTTCCAAAGCTGAAATTATTTAGAAAATCTTTTATTAATCTAAATGGCACAACAACTTTATTGTGATTCCTAATTAAAGAGGTGCCCAGCAGTCTAAACAATTACCAGTACTTTTGCCCTGTTTTTGTGAATACCCAACTGTGGATGCAAGGACTGCCCATCCAAGTTATTAATATAACAGTTTGAACCATACATGTTACATTTTAGTAATTTAACAGACAGCTAGTGCTTACATTTGAAGAAGCTGGATGGAACAATCACACAGTAATTAAGAATCCTGTTTTCTGGATATACACCTCCTGTTTGAATTTAATTTGTTAATAAAATGTTGGAGTAAAATAAGATGATATTTGGCGTTCTGCCTGGCTACAACATTTAAACTAAGCTCTTGAGGAATTCATAGCTTATATTCTTTAAGAATCAATGGATAAAAAACATCATATCTTTGGGTTCAAACACGTTGCAAATCCAATTAATGGATCAAACATCTGACCAATCGGCTTTGTAACAGTGCTAACATCTGACCAATCGGCTTTGTAACAGTGCTTAGCAAACTTTTGGAACCAAGAAAGTTTGACCAATTTCAATGTTATTTTCAAATATGACTAAACACTACTGACATGCGTTTAAGGAAAGGCACTGAATTGTCTTGAACAAAAGACTGATAAATGGCGAAAAAAAAGTACTCCTTTGGAGATTAACCTGGCTTCTACCTGGCCAAAACTCAACACTGTCGGTGCTACATCACTGGCCAATGACCAACTGTGCATGTGCCTTGCCAGTGTGGCGGAAACATATCCTTGTGTTCAGCCATATCCCAAGATGGGTTGGTAAGCCTTTACAATGCCAGGGCTGGACGCCTCATAGAGTTCTTCCATGACATTTTGTTTGATAATGTTAGGTTTCACCATTCGGAGGTGATACTGGAATGGTTTTGGTCCAATCCCCAATTCCTGACCCCAGACCCTACCACATAATATCTCTTCTTCATCTCATGACATCACTGGTGACCAGTGTCAGGTTTGGTTGTGTCATGTCAAAAGTGCATGAAAAATGAAGATATTAATTGTTAGGTAGACGACATCATAACCAAATGCAGAAGACAGAATTGATGCAAATGAGTGTGGTGTGTGCTTAACGCTGACATTACTTTTTGAGAGTGATTGTTTGTCTCCAAATGGAATTGTAGTAATTTTAATACATTTGACAAGAAAACATTTTAAAAGTTAAGTTTTGATTCAAAGATTTTAGAAAATGTCTTATTGATCACACTTGATTATGGGATAGTAATTCTGGAAATTATTTTCTGTCAAATGTGACAAGTAGTGTTCAGAGTTTTGTCTAACCTGAAAACAGAAATATAGAATATAACTGAAATTAAAATAACACCGAAATAAACTTTAATAGATTACCTTTAGCACTTCTAAGACTCATTTTGAAACACGTGTCTTACATTATTTGGTCTCGGACCAAGTGATTTTTAGCAGTGACTAAACGGAGAGAAGTGCACTGTGTTATGTTTTGACGACTAAACCTATATACTCATTATATTTCATCGAGTGAGTGTGGAGAACTGCGGAACGGCATTAACTTGGCCCTTAGTTCTTTTCTGTTCTTAGCAATGCCCTTCCAGCAACATTGAATTGTGTCTATAACTCTACGTTCCATGTTTCCGCAAAAGATTTAAAAACCGAAAAATAAATCTACTTTCAGTTATAAAATGGGCGACTGGTCGGTGTGTCCTATAAAAAAAAACATTTGATTTGGGAGATTTCACTCGCTCAACACATGCATGCCAACCGTCAAATAATATGGGTGTTGAGCAAGTGGAGTGAAGTAGCAAGCTGACATGTTCAAAACATAGAGTTACTGGTCGCTTGGTAGGGGAAAAGGATTATCTTTCTCGATACTCAGTTGACAAGGCAGTCCTACAGTCCTTGATTTTTTTCGCACCTTGACTACTGGCCAAATTAAGTTTTGGGCGGACCGGAGGAGAGACTACGTCCTGTTGGTATTTGTACGGGGGTCGGTGTGTTGGAGGACCAGAGTCGTCTATCAGGGCAGTTGGCCCACGGCACCACACAGGGCATCAGAGGCCTCCTCACAGGCCAGACGCTGGGAGGCCAACAGCTATAAATAAGGTCCATGACATCACATCGAACCTCTGGCCACCACAGGTAACTCAAGTTAGCAATTAAAACAGATTATATGCATTTTAAGATAAGAGGACGCCTATTGTGGCCAATGGTCATGCCGGTTGAGATATGCTTCGGCCGAAATTTTTCATCTGGAAGACAAGTCGCCAAAAGATTTTCGAACAGCTTCCGCTTTTTAAGGCTTATTTATATTTTTGAATCAAAACCTGATGCCTTGAAGACCCCAACTTTGATGCCCTGTCCGAGAATACATTTTCTCACCGTTTCTATTCTCATAGTCTTTCAGGGAGATTTGGTGCTGTCAAATTCCTGAGCTTAAAGTATGGATTGTGTCCTTAGAAAGATGATACAACCTGACACATTGGTTCCCACCATAATTTTTAAATCAAGTCCCCACTAAGAAGAAAAGGGATTTCCAGAATAAAGGTTTTGAGGTGAACGTTAAGTTGGGCATAGTGTTAAAATCAGGGTCTCCTTAGTCTTTAGGCTTAGATTAGATTTAGTGTTGGTTGTTAGGGCTAATGGAAGTTGAGGCATAAAGGTTAGTTTGTTGAGGTCAAGGTTAGGGTTCTGGGCTGTGGGATTGAGAACCTGGATTTCTATTTAGGTCTCATCAAGAATAGAAAGGCAAACGTGTGTGCGTGTGCGTGCGTGCGTGTGTGCGTGCGTGTCATTTTAAGGGTCAGTAACAAGCTACTGCCACATGAGGGCGTAGTTTCCCTGCACTCAGTCAGTGGTGTATATGTGTATTCTGCTCTTACATATACTGTATCATATAATTCAAACCCCATGACAAACAGTGCAGTAACAGCGTTATAAAATGTCAGTAGTATTACATAATCTAGTCAACCCGCATCTCACTGCTGGCTTGCTGCTGAAGCTAAGCAGGGTCGGTACCTGGATGGGAGATCAGATGTAGCTGTAAGTGGCCAAAAGGGGGCACTCTTCCCTCTGGTCTAAAGATCAAATCTCCATGGCTCAGTGGAGTGAAGGGGACAATGCCCTGTGCTCTGCACTGTCTTTCAGGCAGGAAAATGAATGGGTGTTCTGACTCTGTTGTTGCTGAAGATCCCTTGGCATTCACTGTTGAGTGTGTTAGCCCGGGTGTCTTGGCTACATTTCCATTTAAAGAATCATCCCTATCATCCACTGCTTCCCGTTGGCTCACTCATCCCCCCACTACTTTCCCTCTAACAACAAATTTAGATTGATAAATATACTGTTATGTGTAAGTGCCCGATGTATGAAAAACATTCTCAGGGTTTCTCTGGATGAGTGTCAGCTATGATTCGAATGTGGTATGAAGGACTGAATGTGGTATGAAGGGCTGAATGTGGTATGAAGGGCTGAATGTGGTATAAAGGGTGATAGACAGACCATGATAAAACATGTTTTGTTTGGGAGAATAAATACTTTCTATTAATCAAAAAAAGTTCCACTGTTCCACCATATACAATTAATGTACGCCCTCGTGTGGTGACAAATTGTAACTCCAGATAAAACAAAGAATTACATGTGATTACATGTCACATTGGCAAACTGAATGGAGGTGTGCTTGGTTTCATCTTTCTACTGCTTGCTTTAACATGCATTCTAACTCCTGCCAGGTGTGTGTGTGTGTGTGTGTGTGTGTGTGTGTGTACACGCACCCACCCACCCAGTTAGTCTGTGTGTGGAAGCATCTTCCGTGCGATGGCCTGCTCTTATCTCTACCACATTGCGTGCTGCCTCTTCTCTCCGGGTGAGAGTGTGGTCCTGTCTGCAGCACGCTACTGCTATCCTGGCTCCTACTCAAGGCTAAGTAAAAGGGGAGGAATTGTCCAGAGCAGTTGGAAGTGAGAAGTAACTGACTAGCAACATGGACCGGACCACACGACATAACTCTGATACATTAGTTTAGAGATTCCACTGATCCAGTCTGTCTACAGGCCGGGAGAAAGTTAAGCTCAGACGGAAAGTATTCGTTGAAGTGTGTGTGTGTGTGTGTTTTCATGTATTTGCGTGTGTAAATGTGTGTCAGACCGGTGGCATCCCATAACATAAGCCTCCCCGGTCACAGCTAACCCCTGTGTCCATTCCCCCTTTTCCCCAGACATGTGAGCCACTGGGAGGGAATTCTCCCATGGGCTAAGCGCAAAGCACCCGGCACGCTATACTCACAGGGACCACACGCCCCGGTCCTGGCCTCCCATGTGTCTTCGGGCACCGCCGTGCTCTCAGGCCAACAGTTGCCGGCTTCATTTCAGGCCGTCGGCGAGAGGCTGTGCCATGTTTTTTTTTCTTTTCTTAGTGCTTCCCAGAGATTCCCTGTGTTTCCCAGTGGTGTGCTGTGCTGGGTTGGGAGAAGGAGGCAGGCAGCTGATAACTCTGTTACTGCCCAGGTTTAGCCTCAGTATCTGAAGGTGTTCCGCATGTGGAATGTGGAAACTGGTGGGGGATGTATGTTGCAGGGGCCACTCTAAGGGTTGACTGCGACGGAGGGGGGAGAGAGGGGGTTTTGAGAAGGAGTGGAAAGCCTGGGGCAGAGAAGGAGACGGGGGAGTGATCAAGAGGGGAGGAGGGGGGGGGTAAAGGAGTCTTGACCTTTTGGTGCAGTGAAGATGGGAAGTTATGACTCAATTTCATGCCAGGAAGACAAAGCAAATACACCAACTGAAAGACACAAAGCTGACTTCCTTCAATCTGTTACTGAATGTAGGAGGTACCATGAGCCAAGTGTTTTCTTTCCATCTCTTCCATCCTCAGAGAGAGATTGAGAGATACAGTAGACTGAGAGAATGGAAGACTCCAAATGCCCAGACTTGTTAACCAGGACAATCTTATGGCACACCAGTCCTGGAAGAATATTGTTTACATACCAAAAGCCTTTAAACATGGGGTTAAGAAAAAGACGAGGGAGACTGAAAAAAAACTAAATACGCTGGGGACGAATTGCACAAATGAAAGACAACGATTAAGGGAGAGATAAACAAAGCGATATCAAAAGCGTGATGGAGAAAGAGAGAGAGAAAAGAAAAGAAAAAGACAGAGATTGTATAGCTGTCATGGATCATGTCACACAGATGACAACCCGTGCTCAAACCTAGATGTGGAGATGGGAGGTTTTCCCTCAAGTCCATCTCCGGCCATTATTTTAAGCAGTAGCATTGTTAGAAACCTCAATATTCCACTGCTAAAACGTTGTGTTGTCCTGGGGACCGAGTGAAGGAAATTGCTGCAATGATCGCTAACATCCTGTGCAAAACACTCACATTAATTCAATTGTCATTCCTGCTGGATCAGTCGACATCAGCTGACGCTTTATTTCATGGAACTGATTCTGTCACTGCTTGCCACAAAAAAAATGTAAAAAAACGTAATTTCTGGTTCTACACCTTCAATACGTTGTGAGATTGAACATTTCACCAGGCTCCTAGCATTTTATTACTGGTTCGAGAGCTACTAACTTTTGTAGACAATTTCGATACTTTCTGGAAGCAAAGTTCATTTTTATAAGGCAGATGGTATCCACCCAAATCACATGGGTGTCTGGATTTTATCCGAACTCTACAAGGCAGCCTTAAGGATGTGATTGGCCAAACCAACATTAGCTAAGGTAACCACTAACTTTAATTTCCAGTCCCGTTGTTGTATCTCTGCCTTAGATGAGGAGATGGATTGTGTCAATGATTTAACCTGAATTTGTACTAATAATCATGTCAGCTCAGCCTATGTGATCTGTAGTATTATATCTGACTATAGTATTGTCCCAGCCAATCACCAAACTAACTAAGCCAAATTTGAAGAAGCTTATGAAGTCTAGGTTATTGATATATTGACAAACATTCCAGAAAACTAGATGTCAAGCGAAGTATTTCGTCTAGGAATGACATTCAGTGATCTTATGTGTAATGTTTTAGTGCACGTAAGACGTGTTGCATTTCTTATAGATTGTCTGTTGTGATTTTTTTCTTAATGTATGTTGTATTGCCATTTTGTGTGTGTCTTGATTGCTGTAACACAGGGCTCAGCTGTAAAAGAGAACTTGGTCTCAGTAGATTTCTCTGTATAAATAAAGGTAAACAAAAAAATAGACCCAGGGAAACCCCAGAATAACTTTTTATTAACAATTTATTGTTATTATTATTCTCAAATACTTTGACACTGCAGGCCATAATGCTCACATCTGTTTCATTATGTTAAATGAGATTTGGAATACGGAGTGTTCAAACAGCATTTTCAAATGACCAAATCAGATTTTTATGCATTCCGACAGTGAAATTTGATCCAACCCCATAATGGCAATTGGTATAGTTACGAGACTCCACAAACACTTGTCGGCAGGCTTGTTTGTCAATAAGTTTTGACATTGGACAATGAGAGCAATAGAAAAAGCAAATTAATTGAGTATGAGTGATTAGACACAAGTCACATAGCCAAATATTAGATTTTTGTCTGACTACAAATGTAGTTGAGAATGTGGCTTGACATATCCGATTTCATTAGGCTTTTGCCCGTTCACACTGCAGCAAACCTGTTTGGAATCAAATGTGGGGTGAAAGGATTTGACTCGGGTCAAATCGCCAATGGAAACAAAGCCATAATGACCTCTTCTTCTGAGTGGCTGGTAATATTTGACATCCAGTGTTAATCACCCGGCAGTGACAAGAGAGGACATTTCTAGCTTTCCTAACATTCCCAATCAAATTGAAAAGATCAACGCCCCCTTAGAATGCTTTAGGAAAAAGACAATAGTGCTATCAGAACAGGTACCACGGTTCCAAGAGGAGTTCGATCAAACACGTGGAAAACACCATTGTCCTGGTGCTGGACTAACACTGCAGCACTACAGAGTTTAGTTGACAACTAACCTATGCAATGCTTTTGAGACCTGAGAAGTGTTTACACATCTGTAGGAATAAAACCAATTCAACCAATGGGTTTGTATAATTGTGTGTGTGTTTGTGTGTGTGTTTCTCTTCCCTGCGCCAGTTGGTCACAGCTGAAACCTTAAACTCGTTGACCACCCATAGAACAAATTCCTGCCCCCCCACGGGAGTTATGAATGAGGTCCTGAGTGGTGCCCCCAGAAAATACGTCCCACTAGCAGTCAGGCCCCTGTGATTAATCATACTTTGGTTCCTGTCCCCAGCTGGATCCTTTTCTCCTCTCTGTTGACATGGCTGCCACTGGCACCACTTCCTACCTAGACTCCCAGCTGAGCTAGCCCCCAGACAGCCTGCTAATGTCAGCCGGGCCAGCCAGGAATGCTCCTCTGTTTTCCTTTAGCTTTTTCTCTACCCCCCCCCCCCCCCCCTCCTTCGACAAGTCATTAACAGTGAGGCGACGCCCTTCTCGTGTGTGAGAATGTGTCCCTTTGTGTCGAGGCACGGCTTGGGGTTGAGCCTGGGCTTGGGCGTCGAGGGGTCACAGGGCTCAGCATTTCAGAGGTCTGATCTAAGATACGTCGAAGTGCAGAGGTGTTGTTGAAGTGTTATGAGACAATCCGCATTGAACACGCTTGCCACTCAGTCTTTGTCTGTTAGTAATAATGTTCGACTTTCCTGGTAAAGTTAGGGGTTAGATCAAATAAAAAAAGCGAGGGATCAAAAGTATGTGATTGTGCGTACGAGTGGTTTTGCACATGTTTTTAGAGGTGTTCTCTGTTTTGTGACTGCACTTGGGTGCTATGTTGATCTTATCATTAAACCTTAATCAAATATTGTCTGAAAGGGCAGGGACATAATTCAAACCTTCAAGGGAGAGTGTGTGAGAGAGGGAGAGAGGGAAAGGAGAGCCAGAGAGAGAAATATGTAAATGGAGAGAGAGGGAGAGAAAACATGAGTACATCATTTTCTCATATATATTTTTACCCACAAAGGTAATGTAATTGCAGTGGGTCAACATATTGCTCAGCTCAGCGCAAATTCACTCTTACTTTTTCACCATAGAATAGCAATGTATTGTAAGTTAAAATTCACTCTTACTCTGTTGCCGTTGGAGAGTTTTATATGTTATTTTAAATGAAATCTTACCCTTTGACCATAGAATGTTAAATTGACCTACATTTTTACATCACCCATTTGGCCATCGTTATAAATGACATTAAATCATGGGAGTAAATGGATTTGAATATGTGGAAATGTCCTTTCTGCAGCCAAAATAGTTACTGAAAGTATGAAAGTAAAGTAGTTGTTACACTTAGTATCTTGAGGCTTAGCAGTGGTAGTTGTTACACTTAGAAGCTAGCGACTAAGCAGCGGAAGCTGTTAAGCTCAGCATCTTGTGGCTAAGCAGCGGTAGTTGTTACGCTTAGCAGCCTGTGGCTAAGCTGGCTCCAGAGTCTAGGAGAATGTCTGAGTACAGTGGCAAAACCGTTTATTTACAGCCAGATTTGAGGTCTAGCACCCATTGACAAAGTGTGTGTGCGTGCGCGTGTGTGTGTGTGTGCGTGCGTGCGTGTGTGCGTGTGTGCCTGAGTCTGTCTGTGTGAGACAACAGTTTGTGAACAGCAAAGCATGGAACCAATCTCTTTGATCGACCTTCACAGGCACACACAAACATCTTGTCTGATATTCTGTGTGCCCAAACCGAGAAATTCCGACATTTTGAGTAACCTCAAAAGGGCCCCAGTTCAGTCTGTAGTTCCTGTTAGAGACTCTTCAAAATGTGGAACAAACCCATATTAGCAGTGAGTGTCTCTGGGAAAGGCCGGTGACTCTGCTAAATGCCATGATTATCCAGCAGGTGGCATAGTACAAACTGTGTCCACAGCATCTAGTCCCTGAGGACCCTGGACTGCCACATCCACCAGCTCCTGGCCAGCTGGGAAACAAAAGCGTGTGCGTCCACAATGCAACCCTATTCTGTGCATAATGTGCACTACTTTACTCTAAGACCCCACAAACTGACTTTTATTCACACAAGGGAAAACTATTAATCCAGTCGTGACCAAGAGTGCATGGACACGGTGTAATGTCACTGGTAATGTGTTTCTGTGCTTCCTACATCTTCCTCCATTTTTCCTTATTCGGTCTGACTGAAGGTCTGTCAGCGAAACCTTCAGCCAGCCTTTTTGCGAGGCTACCGTGGACTGTGTTCATTTTGGATTGAAATGTTGTCTGTAGAGTCTGCCTCTAGTTTGTTTTCACTGAGTGATTTTTGTTAATGCTGTAAGCCAAGCTGCCTTCCAAGCAAATTACCCAGGGTCAAGCCCTGGCCATACTGTAGCTAGTTGTCTCGCAAGATTTCCTAGATGTTTGAACTTGTTGTGCATGGGTATACATGATATTTAAAATATCTTAAAAATAATATCGATGTGGCAAGTTGAAATTCTATTCTAAAGCGAGTGTTAGCCATGTACCTGCTTCAAGGGTCCTGTGAGAAAAATTTCTGATTCCCAGGCTCTGAACCCACTTACTGTGCCTTAGGAAAAGTGAAATATGTTAGAATTTTTTTTCAAAATTCTTCCATTCATTTTTAGAGAAACACTTGTGTTAATAGTTTGATATGATAAATTTAAAGAACATTTAGTGTGAGGACTCATATATATTTATATCTGGCCTCTGCTGAAATTAGAGGGGTAGCAACAATATTCTTTTCAGCATTGAAGATTAGATTAGTGGGCAGTGAGTGTAGAAGACAACTTAAAACAATGTATAAAACATCAAAATACAGTAGATTCAGAAGGTATTCAGAAACCCTTCCTCCACATTTTATTGTGTAATAGACTTGATTTATAATTGATAAACAAATTGCCATCAATCCCAATACCTCAGTACACAAAACCCCGTGTTTTTAGTAATGTTTGATAATACATAAAAATGTATAGCTGAAATATCTCGTGTTTAAATATTATGATTGTTTGCCATCACAGTCCAAATTGAGATCAGATGCATCCTGTGCTTTCATCAACTTTGAGTTGTATTGGAGTCTATCTTTGGAAAATCCAATCGATTCCATATTATTTGGAAGACATACACCTGTCTACATATGGTCCCTTTCTTCACGGTGTATATCCAAGCAAAAAATTCGAAGGAACACTCTGTTGACCTCTGAGATTTGTGTCAGGGCAAATTTAGGGAAGGGTATAGAAAAAATGCAAAAGCATTAAAAAGTTCTAGGAGCATCATCATGGATTTTAAGAAGTTTGGAACCGAAAACAAATAAACAGGGCAACAACGGTCTCGATATGGGAGGTGAACATGAACCCAATGATTCTGCAGAGATGGGAGAATCTGCTTGAAGGACAGTCATATCTGTAGCACACCATCAATCAGGCCTTTATAGTTGAATGGCTGGACAGAAGCCATCCGTGACTAAAAAGAAAATGACTTATGAGAATGAGGAAAAATATTATCTGGTCTGATAAGATCCAACTATTAAGCCTGAATGCCAAGCAATGTGTCTGGCGAAAACAAGGTTCTGCTCATCACTTGGCTAATACAATTTCTATGGTGAAGTACCGTGGTGGGAGCCTCATGCTGTGGTGATGCTTCTCAGCACTAGTGACTAGGAGACTGGGCATGACTGAAAGGAAAAGATGGATGGAGCAAAATAAAAAGAGGTCCTTTTAAGAACTTGACCTAGAGCACATAGGACCTCAGACCCCGGCCAAAGGGAACCCTAATGAACATCTGTGGGGATACCTGAATATCACAGTTCACCAACACTCTCCATCCAATTTGCCAGAGTATGAGTGGATCTACAAGGAATTACAGGAGAAACTGCTCAAATCCGGGTAAGCAAAGCTGGTTGAGGCATACTCTTTAGACGTGAAGCTGCAATTGCTGCCAAAGGCTCTTGTACAAGTACTGAATATGGAGTATGATTACTTATTTTGCTTTCTGAAGACACTAACATTGTCACCATAAACTATAGCATAATATTAACCTCAAAGTGTAAAAATATAATCTGGGAAATAAAACATGGAAATCACATTTTTGAGTGCACTTATTCATCACTCAAACCACCTCATCTACACTCACCAAAAGGATTATTAGGAACACCATACTAATACTGTGTTTGACCCCCTTTCACCTTCAGAACTGCCTTAATTCTACGTGGTATTGATTCAACAAGGTGCTGAAAGCATTCTTTAGAAATGTTGGCCCATATTGATAGGATAGCATGTTGCAGTTGATGGAGATTTGTGGGATGCACATCCAGGGCACGAAGCTCCCGTTCCACCACATCCCAAAGATGCTCTATTGGGTTGAGATCTGGTCACTGTGGGGGCCATTTCAGTACAGTGAACTCATTGTCATGTTCAAGAAATCAATTAGAAATGATTCAAGCTTTGTGACATGGTGCATTATCCTGCTGGAAGTAGCCATCAGAGGATGGGTGCATTATCCTGCTGGAAGTAGCCATCAGAGGATGGGTACATGGTGGTCATGAAGGGATGGACATGGTCAGAAACAATGCTCTGGTAGGCCGTGGCATTTAAACAATGCCCAATTGGCACTAACGGGCCTAAAGTGTGCCAATAAAACATCCCCCACACCATTACACCACCACCACCAGCCTGCACAGTGGTAACAAGGCATGATGGATCCATGTTCTCATTCTGTTTACGCCATATTCTGACTCTACCATCTGAATGTCTCAACAGAAATCGAGACTCATCAGACCTGACAACATTCTTCCAGTCTTCAACTTTCCAATTTTGGTGAGCTTGTGCAAATTGTAGCCTCTTTTTCCTATTTGTAGTGGAGATGAGTGGTACCGGTGGGGTCTTCTGCTGTTGTAGCCCATCCGCATCAAGGTTGTGCGTGTTGTGGCTTCACAAATGCTTTGCTACCATACCTCGGTTGTAACGAGTGGTTATTTCAGTCAAAGTTGCTCTTCTATCAGCTTGAATCAGTCGGCGCATTTTCCTCTGGCCTCTAGCATCAACAAGGCATTTTCGCCCACAGGACTGCCGCATACTGGATGTTTTTCCCTTTTCACACCATTCTTTGTAAACCCTAGAAATGGTTGTGCGTGAAAATCCCAGTAACTGAGCAGATTGTGAAATTCTCAGACCAGCCCGTCTGGCACCAACAACCATGCCACGCTCAAAATTGCTTAAATCACCTTTCTTTCCCATTCTGACATTCAGTTTGGAGTTCAGGAGATTGTCTTGACCAGGACCACACCCCTAAATGCATTGAAGCAACTGCCATGTGATTGGTTGATTAGATAATTGCATTAATAAGAAATTGAACAGGTGTTCCTAATAATCCTTTGGGTGTGTGTATGTGTATCACATCTGCTGATGGAGACACGAAATATTGACCGCAATATTTCCTATTGACTCAACATGGGATACATTCTTCCTCAAACATTCAAAAGTCCATTGGTCCCACAGAAACCTTTACAGTTAAGTCATTTTAGCAAGTAATTTACGCCAAGTAACATGGTTCTATCAAATCCGTATTGGACCCCAGGGTTCACTGACGCAGAGGCACGTTGTGATTTCTAATGCAGAAAGCTCAGTGCTGATGACAGAGACTGCTTGTTCTTTCGCACAGTGACAATCACACTAAAGGTTCTCAAAATAATCTACTAAGATAAGGCATTGCATTAAGGGGAGTCTACAAAATGCTGTGTTTTATCAGAGTAAGAAGGTACTGTAAGGTTGTTTAGATGTTAAGTTGTTTAGATTGTATGAGCTGGAAATATCCAACAGCAAATGAAAGCATGACACAAAATGGCATTGTTGTTTTCTTAAATTCCTTAAACACCCCTTAACTGTAATTAAATCATAACAATTTGGCTAAGGGGACTTTAATTCTGTCCCTAATTTGAAAAAGGCAATATTTTGGCTTAAGTGTTAAGGTTTAGTTGAAAGTTAGAATTGGGGTTAGGATTAGGCATTGAGGCTAGGTTAGGTTTGCTCATACATACTAGGTTATTGAGGTGAGGTTTAGGTTAGGATTAGTGAATGTTGTATGCATCTGAGAAAGGGTGAGAGAGAGAGAGAGAGAGTAAAGATGGTTAAAGGGTTTAATATCATTGTTATAAAAGTTTAGAAGCTTTTTGTTTGTGGTACACAAACGTCAGCTAATTTGTACTTTAATGTTGGCAGCGTTAAATACTGTATGTTACCGTGACTTTAGTTGGTGTTGGTTGTTATAAAAAAGGTATCACTTTTTTTTTTTTGACACAGACATTTGTGACTCCATCCCAAACAAAGCACTTTTGTAATGCTTTTTTATTTTACAGTAAATTCTTTTAATATTTTAATTGTTTGTCAGCCTTGGCACCAACAATAGAAGACTGCGATGGCCGGGAATCGAACCCGGGTCAACTGCTTGGAAGGCAGCTATGCTCACCACTATACCACCATCGCACTGGCCTATGAGCAGCTATCAGCAGTAGTACTTGAACGCATGTGCTAGGTTTTTCCACCACAAGGGCATTCTTGACCTTATGCCTTGTTTCCGGGCAGATCTGAAAGGACTGGGTCATTGAAACCATTCTGCCTCCTTATAGACTTTTGGAAATTAAAATGTCCACGTTTCTAACGTTTCGGACTTTACAAGTTCTGCGCAATCCTCAGCAACGTTGCACAACGTTGTGATTGTGAACGCATGCAACTCTGAGGAGGGTAGGCAGGCTGAGCCCAAAGCTGCTCCCAATATAATTACAGGTTTCCAGTTTGTTACAGTACGTCCTAGTTATGCCTGCTCAACACACGCCTGATTGGCTCAAAGACAATCTATCCTTTTAAGTATTTCCACAAACTGAAGTTTGTATTTTTGTGTGTGTGTGTGTGTTTGTGCGTGTGTGCGCGTGTGTGTTTGTGCTGAACTCCCCTCGATGAAAAACTAAAACAAACCAGACCTTTTAAATAAAACGGAATATATTCCATCCTATTCTGTCACCGTAAACAGGGCCAATCAGCGGTGGGCGTTCGTCCCCGGGCACGCAGACAACCAAACGTGAGGCGAAAGAACAGAACCACTTTTTGCAACGCCATTTTTCAGCCCCAGACTGAATGAAATGAGCGCTTTGACTTTGCTAGGAGTTACTGGTTCCCCCCCGCCTCCCCCCATCCCCCCTCCCCCGCTCCCCCCACGGCAGCCCTGCGGTCCTATACTGCCTCTATTATAGGGTCATAAACAAAGTTGCCTAAATTAGAGCTGCTCGGCATCCAGTTGTCAGGGCCAATCCCAGATGTGGGCTTTGAGAGGGACCATGCAGCAGTGTAATTTAGCTCGCACATTAGCTCGCTCTTGTCTCTCCTGCTCTTTCAGCTCAACCCCCCTCTTCCCCAACCACCCGTGCCTAGGCACATGCGGACACACAGGCAGCCAGCAGCCGCAGGGACTGCATGCGTTCGTGCGTGCGTGTGTTTATCCACTCTTAAAGTTCTCCAAAAGAAGTGATTAAATGTGGCACCAGTCAGGTTCTGAAACACTGTGATGTTGTCTAAAAGCTTTTACCTGAGAAATAAACATTCAAAAGCCAAAGGTGTCTAACTCTGCACTAAACAAGGCTGTTGCACAACACCTGATTAGGTGAGTTTCAATGCATCTCAAGAGGACGTGTTACCCAGAATCAAGCCGCAGTGCATTGTGCGGCACACAGAAAGGGTGATCCACCATTATCCGCCCTCCCTCGAGATCCTACATGACCAGACTAGGGCCGGAAAGCGTGCAAGTGAGGTCATTGCTGGCCCCTCCCACCCCGGCTGTCCACTGGCGAGCAATGAAGGTCAGTCATGACAAGGACGTCCCACCACCTGAACAGTTTCTGTGGCCCTCACCAGTTAATTAACCCGCCCAAAAGAGACTGTTAGCTACTCTACCAACTGAGGTACAGGGCTAGGTTCTGCATGTGGATGGCGCAGGGCTAGGATCCGTGTGTGGTTAGTTAGGTGAGCTTTCTTTGAGTAATGACTTCCTTCATGCAATTCTACCAAACAAGCCAGATTTTTGGAGAGCTGAGGTACTATATATCATGGTCACATGCATAATTTGACCAGTCATGGCCATAAATGCCTGTAGCTCTTTAAACATTGCCGAAGGCCTCTTGTTAGCCCTCCGATCAAAACCTTCTACTTCAGACATTCAGCTTGGGGGGGGGATACGTTTTCTCCCTTAACATTGGTGGCAGCACATCCTCCACTACATTTTGTGTAACAAGGCACTTTGTTTTATTGTTTAACTGTCAACTGTCTTGACCGCAAACTGGTGTGAAAATGTCACATTCTGCTATAATTATCTGTCCGTTTATTTATGTTTTAAACATTTATATCAGACTCATGTGAATCTTACAAAAGAACAGCGAAGACTTCTGTATTTCATTCATGGGTGGATAGTACCTCTGTCATGTGTTATATGTGTTTGAAAACCAAAACATTTCCTGGAAAGACTTATTGGAGAATTCAAAATAGTTGGGTCAGAGGCAGGATCTTGTCGTTTACTTATTTATTCACGTATATATCTCACCTGTGGAAAGTGGCAGCAGCCTACAGGGTAGAAATTGCCTTTCAACACGGTATGAGAATGTGAAAACAGATAATTAGTCTCCCTGTCCCTCTGTCAACATGGCACAGGAAGCACAGTGAGCAGGATTGAAAAGATGTTAGCAGCTCATGGGCCTGTGTTAAACCACCCAAGATGTAATGAAGTCACTCAACTTCAGATCTTGGTTTGAAAGCGTACCTGGTACACTTACCAGAATAATCGATAATCCGTCAAACCATCTAGAAGCAGACCTGAAGAACACTTTCAGCCCACACCATCCAGTACACACGACCAAGGAGGGTTGATTGGTAGGAAATCCCAGGAAGACAAACCTGCTGAAAGACGTGTGTACATATAAATGGAAGTAAAGTTTTCTTTCCATTATGATTCCCGAATCCCCAACACTTTTTTTGTCAGAACACTCAATAAAAATAATAACTTTATTTGTATAGCACTTTTCAAGTACAGTTACACAAAGTGATTTACAAAATAAAAATAGAAATATTTTAAAATAATAATAAAATATAAAAAGAAAATGAATAAACAGAATATAAAATCACAATGATAAAATATTTGTGAAAGCCATGTTATAAAATGAGTTTTAGGTGATATTTAAAAGAATTCACTGACATAGCAGCTCTGACATTCTGTCATAGCACTAGTATTCAGACTGAGGAGACATGTTGGCTTCTTCCTGACTACTTTGAATACTCTTTTCTGTTTTGATGACTCTTCCTGTGCTTTGGAACGTCTTAACTGGGGAACGGTTGAAATCAAACGAATGGGATGTTGTCAAAACCGTGATTTGCCTGTGTTCAGTGCCACTCCATTTCATACATTATCACCAGCGTCCTGTGCAACGTGTTTACATTGGGTTTACATTCAACCAGACTGTAAACACCAGATCTCAGTTCGGGCGCATTACCTTTCATAGCTTAAATACACTGATCGTAGTTTAATTACACAATCACTGTGTAACCGTGTGTGCGTGTGGTTTGTGATCCAGGTTTATGTGTCCATGTAGTGGCCCGAAGTCCCTGCGATGATAGTAAAACCTGAAAAACTATTCTCCACAAATACAGCTTAGGGTTTAGGTTTAAGGAAAAACGTACAATTGGGAATTGGGATTACTTTTAAGTTTAAGCGTTAAAGATAGTTACTTTTAGGCAAGAATGCTAGGTTATTGAGGTTAACTTAAGTTTGGGATCAGAGCCAAGTTTATGGTCTGGACTCGGGAACAAAGATTTCTGGGTTCCTACGTGAATCGAAAAACCAGCGTGCGTGCGTGCGTGCGTGCGTGCGTGCGTCTGTGTGTGTGTGTAAGTGATCTTCATGAAGCTCCTTGGCCCCAACATCCTGTGGATCAGGAGTGCGTCAGTGATGCCCTCATCTTTGCTAGGCTCTTCCCCGGGGTATCTGGTCTTTCTGCCTTATCGTTATGATAACAAACGTCCTCTCTCTATAGTGCCGCATGTCTGCGATGTAAGTATTTTTAAATGATGGAGAGAGGGCCTAAAATGGTGAAGACTTAACCGCTGATAAGAAAGTGAGTCTGAGAAATACAGTGCTGTGTCTTAATTTGACCCGGTTACACACAGCAGGAAAATGACGTTGCAAAAATTCATGTAAATAATTAGGCATTTTCAAAAAAACATACCGGAAGGTATTTGTAACAGCATATACATTATTACTTTAGGTAAATCAGTTGGAAATTGCCAACTTTTGTCAACATTTCCTGCTGTGCGAAATAATTCTTACAACAACAGGATGATCAAATTAAAAGACACCAACTCTATGAGGGTTTGCGGCTCAGATGGAGCAAGAATGTGCAGCTAAGATGAAGAGTCTATCCTTGTGGACATTTCCATCTCTGTTCGTCATGACCATGACCCAATGATTATGCTAGAGTTATTCTCTGGAAAACATTGGCTAAACGAACATTTCATTACCATTGTGGTACAGCCCAGACTATTGGACCCACAGGGAGTTTGGCACCAGAAGAAAGTCAAAGCTACTACACACTGATACATTAGCTGAGATGACAATTGAGGAGGTATTAGCGAGATGGAGTAGCAGAATATGAGGGGATCGTCGGGAAGACAAATACACACAGATGGACAAAACATCTATAGGCTCTCTCTCTATATATCTATATATATATACACACACACACACACATACACACATACATACACACACACACATACACACATACATACACACACACACATACACACACCCACATACATACATACATACATACATAAAGCTCTGAAAAAAATTAAGTGACCACCACACCTTTTTCTTTCATTTCCAAAAAAGTTGAAAAGGAAGGTTTTGAGTCAGGAACAGAAGGCTTACATTTAGGAGGCCAACGCTTCTGTTCCTCACTCAAAACTTTCCTTTTCAACTTTTTTGGAAAGGAAAGAAAAAGGTGCGGTGGTCACTTAATTTTTTCGGGAGTTATATCTGTATGTATGTACATATGTATGTATATGTGTGTGTGTGTGTGTGTGTGTGTGTGTATATATATGTATATCTCTACAGTATCTAAATGGACAGACAGCCAGGAAGACAATCATACAGGCAGGACAGACAGGGAAGTGTGGATTTCTGTGTCGTCAGACAACCGCAGAGCTCATGGTCTTTGCCTCAGATCCCTCTTCCCTCTTCCTGCTCAGAGACGGAGAGCCAGACACCAACAGGAAATTGGGGGGCGTTTGGGCAACGGTCTCGCCTTTGACCCCTGAACTGCAGTGCACAATGCCTTTGAAGTCAAGAGGGAGAATCACAAGCAATTACTCGTGATATAAAGCACGTTCTCTGGTAGGCCCGGCCCACGCTGTGAACAGGACAGGGCAGGAGGACTTTTACTGGTCTGGGGGTTGGGGGGACGACGACGACTATTTTGCATCCCTCTTCATGATGCTCTGGAAGCCTGTTGCTTTGGGAACACAGCCTTTTGGACTGTGGAGTTGTTGCTACCAAAGCAACACCACCAGGGAACCGTTGCCCTGTCTATACTTGTACCATCACAGACGTTGTTGCTAGCTTGCAAATAACATTTTACGTGGCAATGTTCAACAGCCCTATTTCCGGACACAGTCCGAATGTGCGTCCAGGAGCATGGGGTGGCTGGCACTAACAGCAAAACATTTTACGTTATCTTTTTCCCCCTCTAACGGAACCTCTCAGTTTCTCCGTTTCTGCTTCCTTTCTCACGTTTGGTGCGCCGCCTTGCGGGCGCTGAACTCGGCATATTCGCTCCGCCGGCGGGAATGAGTGAGAGCGCGGTTTGTACCTATCTGGCGTTGCAGCAGCTTCACAGGTCGCGACGGAGCTTTCGAAGCCACACCAGAGAGCGGGCAGACCCTGCTCAACCTCACACTGTGGCCTTAAAAGGAGGCAGGAGAAGAGCCGCCTACTGCGCCTACACCCCTCCTCTCCAGTTGACAGTATAAGAACCAGTAAAGGAAGTGTGTGTGTGTGTGTGTGTGTGTGTGTGTGTGTGTGTGTGTGTGTGTGTGTGTGTGTGTGTGTGTGTGTGTGTGTGTGTGTGTGTGTGTGTGTGTGTGTGTGTGTGTGTGCGCGCGCCGGGGGGGTTGGGATATGTCCTTGAGCCACCAAGAGTCTTAAAGGATCCTCCAGTCAGTCTCAGTGGCACATTTCTCGGCCTCCTCAGGGATTGTCACCTCCATTTTACATTGCTCTACTTTGCGCCTCACCGCTGGCCTCCCCATCTGTTGCAGTCCCTTGTGAGAACAAAATAGTTAGCAAGCTAGCCAGCAACTGTTGCCGTCCGTCACAGAAGCTGGAAATGGAAGTGCGATCGGTGGATTTGCATAAAGATGTCCTGGGTGTTAAGGTGCTGTGCCAGTCAATAAAGTTATTTTATGATTTTCTACGCGGGCTGTAAAGCCTGGTAGGCATTCTAGCATCCAGAGTTGGACTGAACCGGGCCTGTTGTTCACCTCCCTTTAATTTAGCCTGTATTTCAGTTATTTCAGGAGTGAATATATACATAATGAGTGGTGATCGCTATGCAATGGAAATCCTGCATTTTGTGTGCCTGTGAGAAGTCGAAACAAGCTCTTTTGATGTATTTCTACTTTTTTCTATTGGGAGCTTTGGAAACGCCAGCTGTGTAATTCTTTGCCTTAATAACATGGTTGGTGAGTGTGTAAACACATACACGGCATGTATGAGGACTGGATGGTCCCCGTGAGGACTGGTTGATTAGTATCTCTCCCCGATCAGCCTGTGTGCTCCCTGTGAAGCCATCTGGAACCTGTCAGTTGTGTAAGGCCAAACAGCGGAGCAGTTTCAACACAGCCCAGTTCAGGACAAGTCACATGGCGTACCTGGAGTCTTCACTGATACCTCACCGAGGAGCACCCGGAGTCTCTGCCCTCATTGGTCACTTCCCTTCTGCCCCTTGTTCTGTCTCTTCCTTTTATTTCTCTTGTGTCCTCTCTCTCCTTTTTCTCTCTTTCTTTCTCTCTTCCTCTGTTTTCTTTCTTTTTCTTACTCCTTCACTTTTTCTCTTTTCCTGTCTCTCTTTGATCATTTAATCTTTTTGTCCGTCCTTTTCTCTTTCTCTCTCCCTCTCTGTCGCACTCTCCTTCTCCCCCTCTCTCTCTTTCTCTCTGTCACTGTCACGTCCATCTACTCCCTGTCTGTTTCAAAGGGGAACATGACAGCTCCAGTGTCGGCCTGGTGTTGTAGGTCCTCCCGAAGACTTCCTCTGTAAAGCAGGAATGCCAAGTATTCCCAACAGTCCTTGAGTGCTTCAGTCAAACCAGTGTCTGGTGCTGGGCCAAGACAGAAACACACACACACATATATAACAAAACACACACACACACACACACACACGTGTACACGTACCACAAGTGTGCGCAAACACACAAACACAAATGCTAGCACGCACACGTACAAATCCTACATGTACACAAAAACAAACACGCACAAGCACATGTTTACACACACCAAACCACACACACCCACGCACATGGCCATGCCCAAAAGCACAAATATACAAGATAAATTCTGAGCACATTTTAGTGAACACACACAAACTCTCTCTCCCACGCATGCACGTACACACACACACACACACACACACTGAAAAGGCAGAGGAAGATAAGAACAGAGACCATGTTGACAACAGGTCTTATGACCTCTGGAGTCCGGTAGCTTAGTTCCTGTGTTGTATTGTCCCAGAACTCCACTTGGAGCCCGGAGCAGCTCTTTATCAGCACTCTCACTGCCACTATAAACACACACAGACACACGCAAACGCACACACACACATAGACACATGCACATATACGCACACACATGCACATACGCACACACACGCACACATGCACACACGCACACATGCACATACGCGCACACACGCACACAGACACATGCACATACGCACACACACGCACACAAATGCAAACATTTGTAGACACCGGCAACCTTTCGCACAGCCCCCGCCAGCATTCCAAGCCTGAAATCCCTCCAAAGAAAGACAAATGGCTGCACTCCATTATGGAAAGGTCTTATGAGATGCGTAGCTCGGCTTGGAGCCTATGGCTCTGTGCTGGCGGCCCCTGCTCTGTGCTGGCGGCCCCTGCTCTGTGCTGGCGGCCCCGGCTTTGTGCTGGCGGCCCCTGCTCTGTGCTGGCGGCCCCTGCTCTGTGCTGGCGGCCCCTGCTCTGTGCTGGCGGCCCCGGCTCTGTGCTGGCGGCCCCGGCTCTGTGCTGGCGGCCCCTGCTCTGTGCTGGCGGCCCCTGCTCTGTGCTGGCGGCCCCTGCTCTGTGCTGGCGGCCCCGGCTCTGTGCTGGCGGCCCCGGCTCTGTGCTGGCGGCCCCGGCTCTGTGCTGGCGGCCCCGGCTCTGTGCTGGCGGCCCCTGCTCTGTGCTGGCGGCCCCGGCTTTGTGCTGGTGGCCCCTGCACTGCAGTGGTTTTGGGGTAATGGGTGCCACTGCTGAGTCCCCCATCAGCCTCTTCATCCTCCGTCTTCCGGATGTCCTCCTTCCTCTTCGGCCCCTGCAGCTCCGGGCCAGGGGAGCACTGTAGGCAGAAGGCTTTGGCGCCGCAGTTGCAGTGCTGTTGCCTCCTTATGCCTCGTCGTGTCCTTCTCCCGAAGCCTCCGTGGCCAAATATTAATATTCTCACAGTGCAGTGTAGAGGGATTTGCATACAACAATTTTTTTTTTTTTTTTTTACCTCCCACTTTCATGTGGGTGTGTCATATGTTTTTTACATGTGCATAATCTGTAAGTAGAATCACCATCATTCTAATGAGATTCCAAGTTAGTGTGTGAGTGTTTTGGATGACACAGGGCACTTATCAAGCACATACTACACAATTCTCTGGGACCCATTTTGTCTCGCCAGCGCCACCCTTACAAAAAGCCGCCGGAGGTCCTTGGGAATGCATCATTCATTTAAACTTCAAGATTATCAAACATTTAGCTTTTATTCCTTGTTCTTGTGGCCGCTAGGACACCACATTGCCTTTTGATCTGTAACTAACTGAACAGACGTTATACTGGTCTGCTCGGATACATACAACAACGTTCTACACGCAACGTACAGCATTTTAATTCACCCATGACCTGCATTCTGTACTCCTGCCTGGGTTCAGAACAATCTGAGGAAACTGCCTACTTCATACCCTGCTGAGTTCCTATTCATCTTACAAAGGGAATAAAACTCCTCAACATTACTCAGAAAAACTGGTTCTTGGTAACACTGGCCAATCCGCTGTGTGAAGCCCACTGGAACGCACAATATTAAGGATAATTTACTAATATAAAAGAAATGCATGAAATACATTTGAAATTCACTCTTAAGGGTGGGAAATTACCTGATATTAATTTTTTTTATTCTGTGTTGACAACATTTAGGCTATTTGTTTTTAATTCATTTTAGCCAAAAACTAAAAAAATCGGCAGAAATGTTTATCTCATGATGAGCAGGAACAAAGCAAAAAGGGTACGATTACTTTCACATTTCCCTGGATTAATAAAAAACTAAAATATTTATATACCGAACGCAATTTATTTGACATAGAAACAACTGCAAGTCCAGCACCAAACGGTGTGGAAAGGTCCAAGCTATAGCCCTCTGAGGTCGCTGAATGCCTGACCCAGCGGCAGGGCCGTCTTGTGCCTCGTCGCGGCAGGACAAACAGTCAGAAATGATCCGCTAGAGTCTATCAGCTGGACCCTGTTGACTGTCCTACAAGTACAAACAGTCAGAAATGATCCGCTAGCGTCTATCAGCTGGACCCTGTTGACTGTCCTACAAGTACAAACAGTCAGAAATGATCCGCTAGCGTCTATCAGCTGGACCCTGTTGACTGTCCTACAAGTACAAACAGTCAGAAATGATCCGCTAGCGTCTATCAGCTGGACCCTGTTGACTGTCCTACAAGTACAAACAGTCAGAAATGATCCGCTAGCATCTATCAGCTGGACCCTGTTGACTGTCGTACGAGTACAGAGTTTGCAGTTGGGGGGATGTGATCTATTCCCCATAAATGTGGTATGAATATTATTAATTCACTTTAATTCGCTAATCAGTCCATTTCGCTATCCCGCGGTCACACTCACACAGGCAAGTGGTCATAGGTCATGTCTAATGACCACTTTGTGTATGGGTGTGTGTGGGGGCATGTCTCTACTGTGGGCGCCTCCTGCGGTAACCGGCCAGAGAGAGTGCACTGTGTGTGTGTGTGCGTCCGTGCGTGCGCGTGCGCGTGTGGAGTCAGCGCTCTTATCTCCCGCCTGTACCGACGCCACTCTCTTCCTGTCTCAATTCTGCACTGCTGATTTCTCCCCTCTCCTCTCCAGACCTCCTCAGCCAGCCAGCCCTCATGGCTCCCCAGTTCCTACCCACTCATTTGTCGAGGAGGCCTTGCACTCTGAAAAGATTAGATGTAGGAGACTGGGCTCCTCTGACGTAAAAGGGTGCAGGCGTTTGCCCTAAATGGACGCCGGCGGGGGAGATTGCTGACAGCAGGACACGCGATGACATAACAGTGACGCAGCCAACAACATGCTGCTCAGAAACACCGTTCTTATAGAGACCATTCTTACCCGACACATAATCTACGGAGAGCACATCTAATGGGCACATTGAGCAGTACGTCCCGAGAGACAACAGCCTGTTCTGTCCCTGACGGTCGTCTCCCAGGACAATCTGACGGTGTGCTGGATGGGCCTTTCATACACAAAGTACTGGAACTTACACTCACAAACAGGGACACACTGATGTGTAGACATGACATGTCATGGGCCTGTGGAGAACTGTGTCTGCTTTTGGGTGGCAAATATTTGATGTCATTCTAATTATTCCCAATGGGTTAATTGCGCATATGAAACCCACCCCAAAACTTTTTTTTTTGTTTCCCAGACTATTTTATATTTTATGGTATAGGACAGACAGTTGGCTCTATGATCTTAAACCAGAGGTCTGTGTTGAATCATGACCCGAGGAGGACTTGGGTTGGATGTTATTTGTTGTGGATTCGGCATCTAAAATTAGGTTGCTCACCAGAGGAGACTGTTTGGAGTCAGGACAAATTATGATTCACACTTAAATGAATTGGTCATCATATCTCCCATTTCCTGCTGTGGCACCATGCATAACATTTCGACAACAGAACTGCAAACACGCACACACATACACACACACACACACACACACACACACACTTTCCATTTACAGCCTCATTCCAGGGCATTGCCTTCCATGAATCTACCTCTGTCCATTCCAAGTATTGATCTTATTGAAGTGAGCATATTGGTACTACACTCCTGTAATTCGTAATGCATTGGCTCCCTGGCTTTCCCCATTGAAGTGAGCTCAACGGTGTGTAGCTGAGGACGTGCCGTTTCCAATGAGAAGTCCAGATCCTCCCTGTCTACCAAGTCTCACAGCTGATGGTTGGTTGTAGCGTGGCGCCATGGTTTGCACGACACGGCTGCAGCCAGGAACAGCAAGGCACAGGCCCCGTCGTACAGGGTTCCTTTCCTCTTCCTTTGTTTTCGGCCTGTTTCCTTCCTCGTTTTCTTAGATACTGTTTCCCCGCCACATGGAAGTCTAAACAGAGGCTTATTTTGAAAGCAAACAAATGGAACCAGTATAAGGTCCTACAACTTGCCCCTTCTGGAGACAGGCCTAAGAATGTGGAGGTGGAGGAGGGGGTGAAGGATGGGGAGGGGGAGGAGGAGGATGGAGGAGGTGGATGGGGGAGATGAATGAGGAGGGGGAGGATGACTATGAAGGAGGTGGAGGAGGTAGTGGAGGGGGGAGATGAATGAGGATGGGGAGGTGGACGCTGGAGGAGATGGAGGAGGGGGATGGAGGAGGTGGAAGAGGAGGTGAAGGGGGGAGGAGGTAGTAGAGGTAGTGGAGGGGTATGGAGACTGTGGAAGAGGGGGAGTTGGTTTAGGAGGGTATATTAGGAAGATGAGGAAAGGGGGTGTAAAGAAGTGGGAGGTGGTGTAGGTGGAGGAGGTAGAGGGGGAGGTGGTTTAGGAGGGTGGATTAGGAGAAGTGGCAGGTGGTGGAGGTGGAGGAGGTAGAGGCAGAGGGGGAACTGAAAGAGGAGGGGGAGAAGCGCAGTAGGAGGAACAAAAAAAGAGGAAAGGAGGAGAGATCAACAATTTTCTTCTTTCGGGATTCATTACAGCGTGCAAATCAATAGCGGGAACATTCCTACCATTTCAGTTCATAATTCAACATTTGAATTCTGTATATTTCTTGTTTTTTTTCATTGGTGTACATTATGATTTACTATACTGGGCTAAATCTAAATTACATTACACCAGGCTTACAGAGTTAACAGAGTTATCCTGTTCCTTGTGAACTACCACCCGGTACGTTTACTGTTCAAACTGAGTTTAACGCTTCTGATTGTAAATATAAGTTGAGAGAAATGCTAAATCAGGTCAGTCGCAGGAAGGTTGGGAATTCCTGAATTACACTCACTAACAATGCTAGTCACATTAGAATTAGCTCTGCCTAAATATTCATACCGGTTAACGTCAGCAAAGCTGCAGGTGGGTGCAGGGGTGGAAGTAGATTACATATCTGATCAGTACAGGACCACACGTGACACAAGAGCTTCTTCACTAGTATGATCCTAAAACTACCTGGAATCTGATCTAACCACTAATAAATGGTGCTTCTGTTGATCACCCATTCACATTTCTACACTCTCAAAGTCTTGCCAGTGTCCAAACGAAACTAGCAGTTTGGTGAATGGAAGACACGTTTCATCTGTGTATTTATTCGTCTGGGACGCAGTACCGAACCGGTTCTCTTTCAACCCTCATTACCTTAGTCACTCTATGCTAGGCGTCAACATGTGTGCTGCTGTGGGCTTTGTTAATGCCAGTATTAGAAGTAATGAATGTTTGCTTAGTACTTATTTAGCGCTCAATTCTGGAGCTCCACCAGGGCTAATGTTACACCCTTTACCCTTTTCCAACATGTGGAACCCCCCCTCCCCCACACCCACCCCCCCACCACCGTCTCCCTCCCTCTCACGCTGTTAGACATATAATGGAAATGACGATTAATACTTAATTTCCAGGAAACGCCAGTGTCCTGTCACAAGAGTGCTTTCCATTAATTACTGACTGCCTGTTTCAGAATGGAGGAAAGCAAGGAAGAGGGGGGAGCCGTGATAAATGAGTCGGCGGAGCAGCCAGTTTGCCTCGCCCCAAAGTGAGGGTCGGTCCCTCGAAAAGAGAGCAAGAAAAATAAATAGACGGCACGGGAAAAAGTGCATGGAAAGTCATTAGGCTTGAAAGCTGAGTGCAGTTTCAAAGGGACGAGAGAGCATTAGTGATGAACTGTGAGTGAAGGGCTCAGAGAGGGCCCTGATTGGGTCCTTCCCTCTCATTAATATTGCCATTTGCAGTAGGTCTCAGTCTAGCTGATGTGAGAAGTGTCTGAGGACTCGATGTCCCCCGTCTCATCGCACAGCTAACGTGGCTAACAGTTGTATCCCCAACACCCTGGTCAGCATGTTTTACAAGGGGGGGCTCCTTGTCTAGTCAGGACCACAGGGAGTGTGTGTGTGTGTGTTTGTTCATCTGGATACGAGTATGTGCGCGCGTGTGTGTGCGTGTTTGTGCGTGTGTGCACGTGTGTGCACACGTGTATGTGCATGCATGTGAGTGTGTGTGTGTGTTCGTGCGTGTGCATGTGGTTGTGTGTGCAGACCTGTGAAGGTGTATGTGTGCATGTGCATAATCTTCCGTTTGTTTGTTTGTTTGTTTGTTTGTGTGTGTGTGCGCGCTTGCATGCATGTGTATGACTGCATATGCACGTGCATCATATCCCATGTGTGCATGTGAGGGTGCATGTTTGTGTGTGTTTCTGCATGTGTGTGTGTGTGTGTTTGTTTGTTTGTGTTTGTGTGTGTTTCTGCATGTGTGTGTGTGTGTGTGTGTTTGTGTTTGTGTGTCGGGTGGGAGCCGGGGGGTTTTGAGTCGGGGGGTTTTGAGTCGGGGGGTTTTGAGTACGCTCTGCCGCCTTCGTGGGCAAAGTGGTCTGCTGTGTCTCTGGGAGAGGGCCATTAAGGGAGCGATGGAGCTGATGACATGTTATTCCTGTGACATGCCTCCGTCCTGGCTCCTCTCTGCCCTCCACTGGACCATGGGAGCCCCTGGACAGAGACAGACAGGCCCACAGACAGCCGGAGGGAGGGAGGTTATTTTAGGAGGTGGTCTGGTGCCGGACGCCCTGTCTCCCTCCGCCAGCCAGTCCCCCAGTCCGGAGGACAACCTGTCTCCTGATACACTATCAACAGGCCAGCAGGCGGCTTTTCAAACAGGAGCCGTGGTAATTATTAGACTGACGCCATGGCAACAGAGTTATCAGAGGCCCGAGAGAGAGTAGATAACGCAGTGGTTCCTCCGAGAGAGAGTAGATAACGCAGCGGTCCCTCCGAGAGAGAAACAACGCAATCGTAACAAACACATTTTACCAAGCAAGGGAAAACATTATAAACGCAGACAATACGTGTGATTTATTTTTTTCCAAACCCAGTCAGAGATTATTATAAGGGATTAGCTGACCTTTTTCGCATAGTTGCAAACACGCAAACAATTTAGAGGTGCCTCACATTTTGGTGGAATGGATATGTATTAAACCTAATGAAAAAATATTGTGTGCGTGTCTGTCTGTCTGTCACTCTCTCTCTTTCTGCCTGTCTGTGGTCAATATGCAGGGAAAACAAAGTGCCATAGTAAAAAAAACAATCAAATGAAGATTTAAAGGCACAAATTGCCTAATAAATCAGTATGAGTGTATGTGAGCGTCTGTCTGTCTGTCTGTGTGTGTGTGTGTGTGTGTGTGTGTGTGTGAGGCCATATCTCTACAGTGGGGCCTATCCTTCAAGTACCCTGTTTGTGTGTGTGTGTCTGTCTGTCCCGTCCCCCCACCATTGCCTTTCATGAGCTAAGCTCGCAGAAAACTTCAAGCTAAAATATCTTTGCTGAGAGCTACTTCAGTGAGGTGTATTAACTACCAGTGGGCTGTGTGGTCGTCCCACTTAGCTATCTTAAGGTGAATCCACATAAGTCGCTCTGGATAAGAGCGTCTGCTAAATTACTCAAATGTAAGACATTTCTGTCTGTTCTCAGCTAGGGTTAGCAACAGTTCTAGATTGAAGCCTCAAGGCACTCATTAGTGATCATGTTATTCAGAAACAGGAGTAGGAGTCTGGCAGATGTCTAGCTTTTTGTATCGAATTAGAAAATAAATGATCATCCTGTGTTTGTTTTTATTTTTTTCAATGTCAGATCTTATGTCTATTTTGTTTTATGGGGTCAGCTGGGAGACACTTTCAATGCTAATCCATTCTGACAAGGCCGTCTTGCTGTCTGATTGGGTGAGCTTCTCTCAAAATAAGATTGAAATACATTTTGCATCATGAGACGCCCATGGTTAGGATCAGGAGGTTTGATTAAAGACATACACATGCCATAGCTTAATTTAATCATCCGGTTGTTGCAGGAAATGCTAAGTGTGTATGTTTAAAAAGGTGATTCTCACTTAAAATTGTCTGACTTGATTTGCTTTCAACTAAACTGTATCAACCCCTGCAAAACAAGTGTTTATTACAATTGAAATGAATATATTCTAAATTGACAAGTGCAGTCAGAGTGATTCGTCGTCCTCATCTCCCAACCCTGTTAACCGCCACTAGTCCAAGTTTCAAACGACGGGTTTTCTAATTGTCTTGACTAATTAGATCATGAACTGTCTCCGATGGCGCAGACACATTGTTTACATGCCATCACCGTGACAACCAGCACTGCCTCCAAACGTCTGCATTTAGGTAATTTAGCAGATACTAACCGATCAAAGTGAGGGTGACCTAGGACAGTGAACGCACACCTTTCTGTCCTTTCCATACTGGTCCACCATTGGAATCAGCACTACCCCTGCTGTAGAAAAAGTCCCGTTCTGCCTATGAAGCCATCTGTGTAATCCGCATTTTTCAGTGGACTTCGATGTCCAGTGGTGCCACCATTCCAACTGGACAATTGTCTGATATGGTATAGAGTGGTTCACATTGGACATATGATACATCTTCCTTGTCTTTCTGACGCGCACGTTTGGACCGGCGTGCCTGCAGAAACTCTCTAAACAGTTTTCTTTTCCCCCGTCAAGTATCTGATTGAGTTACAAAGGGGAACACATTTTGAACAGGTGCCTTGCGCACACCCCTTCCCAATACAGCCCCCCCCCCCCCCCCCCCACACACAATCCTATGGACGAAACCTGACGCCCGGCTGTAGATGGGGCCACAGAGAGAGGAAAAACACATCCCTTCATATACTGTGTAGCTTTGAACTATTCTAGTATCAGGGTCCCCAAATCCAATTTCGATATACTTCCCTGTTTTTGTTGCATAACATTTAGAAGTTGTTACCTCCCGTCCAAATAATCTGGTAATGTAACTAGGGTACAGATTTCATGGGTCTGTTCTTTCTACTGTTGGCATTTTAACATTAACATATGTTTTTTTGTTTGTTTATTTGGACATATTTGCAGATTGGCTAAAGTTTATGTTTGAAGAATGCATCTGTACAAAATGTCGACTTTTCTGTTTTACTTGTTTGACAGCACCTGTTTTTTTTTTAAAAGATATGTTTGAGGAAAGGTCAGGAGCGTGAGAAGGAAAGGCGATAGAGGAATACAGCAGTATTAAGGTCAAGGGCTCGTAATGTGCACAACTGGCTACTATTCAGAACTTTGTATGGGGAGCTTTTTGGTGCCCAGAGCTGTTGAGATGTCACTGAACTGGGTGGCACATAAATGTGAAGAGAAGTCCAGAGACTCCAAACTGAAGACTGTTTACCAGATTCAACCTCTTTAAAATCATTAGCAGACCAACACCATAATTCACCGTCCTCTGACCACGTCTCTACAATATCATCAGCAGACTCCATCTTCTACCATACTCTGACCTCCCCCGTATGCATCATTAGACAAACACAATCTTCAACCTCTAATAGTCAACCACTGATGAAATATTGCTTGTTTGTTTTTATCTTGGAGCAATTTGAGATTTTGTAAAAAGCGCTATAGGCATTGAAGGCTGTATGTTATTATTGACTTGATTGACAAGAAGTCTATTCTATTCATTATGATCTCTTTTTTGCAGTGACCAGCTATCACAATGCCAAGACAGGTTCGATATTTTCTAAGGTCAGTGGTTCAGGTGTATGTTTGAACTTTGTCAAGATTTTAATGACCTGGGTTGGAGATTTTTTAGGACTTTTATCTATGAAGAAATTGCTTTAGTCGCCGTAGGTAAAAAAAAATCATATTTCATAAATATGAATGCTAGTACATATTATCCATTTAGTTTAAATTATCCTTTGTGACCTATAGTTTAAGAAGAAAAAAACACATGACCAATCAATTAGTGAAGGCAATGCTCTGCCACTTTCAGTGGGCAACAATTGGTTGTCACTCTCCCCTTGTCTGCTAATAAGTTTGGATTGGGGCCTTTTCAGATGGAAGGAGATTTCAGACGGATGATTGTGTGCGTGTGGTTCCCCTTTCACCTCCACTGTTGTACCTTGGGGAAAAATGAAGGAAAATGAAGCAAAAGTAGTGTAACCAACGTCTGCAGTGTGTTTCATCGTCCCACAACTGTGTGAACATTATTGCGTGTTTATATTCGGGGCCCTCTCCTACACAAGGTGAAGAAATGTGGATGTATGAAGAACCAATCTGAAGAGCACTTATTCTACTAGGCTGGTCAATAAAGAACACATTTTTAATTCCAATAACGGCCTGCCAAGAGGTGAACTACCTCCTGGATGATACTTTGTTCACTGGGATGGTCCACAAAAATAGAGACTTTGGATATTTTAAGTAGGTGAGGTACAGTAGCCTTGTGATTAACAGTGTTCAGCCAGTTACCGAAAGCTCACCAGTTCAAATTCCCTTGCTGAGGTGAGGAAAACAATGTTTTAGAGTCCCCTGCAAAATTAAATACCCTTTAAAATAGACCACATGAAGTTAAGAAATACGTTTTTTTAGATCAATTAACACTCAACAAATGGGCCAGAATTGAGTAATTTGACATGTCAATCCATCAACCCAGTGAAGATTTGAACCCACTTAATCCAAAACGAATCAAAAAAAGCGCTAGTAATATTTGTTGACAAAGTAATTGAAGTGATTCATGTACATTTCTCCCTTATTTTAAGATGAATATGTTGGATAATGAAAATTGTATTTCAGTAAAACCATCCTAATAAAAAATGTGTTTCTCTCCAATAAAACATTGAACATCTCATAGTCCAAATAGTAAGCAGGTGGACCGTTTTTTTTTTGTTGTTGTTGACATTTTGCAGTGTTTTACGGGAAAAAAGTAAGTCAGGCATAACATGTTTTCCCTATTACCCATAAACAGGCTAGAATATTTGTATTATTTATTTATTTGTTAAGTTTGAATTCAACTGTCCCACCCATTTGCAAACAACAAGCTTCCAATCCCGCTGTGAGGAGATTTATGGCTGATAATCACTAACCCTTTCATAGCCAGCATTGTTACTTTATTGGGCATCTAATACTCTGGGGCGCGCAGTGCTTTAAAGTACTTTTCTATTCAACCTCTTGGGAACATTTTGCTCTTCATGCACAGAATATAACATTTGGTTAATAAAAAAGTGTACATATTTTAACTAAATTGGTTGAATGACTGCTCTGACATAATTATTTCTGTCCGTAGCCATGTACAATATATACTTGATAATTAGCTATTATAATTATAGTACTATTAATAACAAAAACATACACATATTTGTCAGTATTTGATGGCCATAAGGTCCTTTAAGATGAATGCACTTGGCTCGTTCTGTGTGACAACGTCTGGTAAGGGAATAACGAAAATGTGATGGTTGATTATTATAATGATTAAGAATTACTGTTTTTATTTTGACATTGTCAGTCGGCTTTCTGAAGTTCGTGGGAAGAGCTGAAAGTTTGACAGAAAAAAGGTGGATGTTGCGCCTTTAAGAGTTAAGAAACTTGAAACCATGTTTGCGCAACAATCAGTGCGGCTCACAGCCGCCAAAGTGTCTAGACTGGCACATGATGGGAATCAACCAATGGCTCCAACGCTTTCCTCGGGGCCCCCGTGTGTGTATGGACGAGAGTGTATCAGAAAAAGAATAGCAGAGAGAGAGGGAGAGACTAGAGTGAAGTAATTCAAGTTTTCCTTTAAACCACTTCGGAGTTCAGAATCAGAGGAGCTACGTCTGTATACGTGTGTTCGCGCACCATAACCCCCCCATCTACACAGTTTATTTCGGGGTTGCAAACGGATTATTATGCGGTGGGGGAAAAACAGTGGAATCTGAATCCGGCCAGGATTATATGGGAATATTTCGGGGTGAAGCAACTCCATCGATGTGCGGTGAGAAGGATTCTAGAGCAAAGGATCTAAGGGTGCACAAAGTCCAAGAAAAATAAAAACTTGTCTAACGCGCTATAGTCTTGTTATAGCCTAGTCGTTGGGAGCGTAGATGAGGGCTTGTTGTTCCGAAGAGAGTATTGGGGAAATTGTAGTTACGTTTTAATTCAGTTGGTGGGCTTTAGGGTTATTGGAGATAGACCAGTAAATTAATTTTAACGTTGTGATAGTGTTACACTTGTCTTTGTTTAATGCAATATACAACCGTAAATTACATTCTAATGCTGCGGGTAGGTCATAAATCTACGACCCAGGGCTGCGCATGTAGTGCGCGCCGTTCACAAAACCTTGATGTTGTGCGGAGACCATAAATCCATGTGGAATCCTCACAGACCTGGACGGGAACAATACGACACATCCAAAACTGTCTAAGTTGTCGTATGTTCAGGTCGAAACGCTCAGGTCTTGTACGGCGACTCTGGAGAAGCCGTTTAATCCCAGACAGAGACGGGGGAGATGGGAGAAGCAAACGAAGCGAGTGGGGTCGGGACGGTTCAAGTGGCAGTAACCCAGAGAAAATTCCCAAAACGGATCTCGAATCGGTGACCCGTGCCTCGCCATCTCCGGGATTTGTCGACATAGTGTGCACCACAAACCTCACGGGCAACACAGAGTCCGCGCCCGGGGGCAATTCGGACCGTGGTCGGGGGGATGCGACGTGTGTTCCCGTCCCCCAGCACCGAGGTTCTTTGCCAGAACATGAGAATGACAGTAGAACGGTGACTTGCTGTTTGTTTCGGGACAGGGACCCTGGACCTCGGAGCCCCGTGTTGACCCGGGGTTTTCGAAACTCTAGTCTCCGGGATGGAAGTATCCTCTTGGGGCGGGATGGGAACACTGGCTCGGTGGCCGAGCAAGAACTGAAGAACGTGACCTATGCGCTTTTGAAAAGACTTAAGGAGAAACCGCTGGATTCCTTGTTGGAAGCGGTCGAGTCGAAAGGAGGGATGACCAGTGATTGTGTTCTGATCCCCCGGACGGATATGCGTTTAGGTGGCCACGCAGCATCTCCCCCGTTCCTGCTCTGTAAACTCTACCGCTGGACTGACCTGCAACACTCCACACAACTCAAGGCTCTGTGCCATTGTCAAAGCTTTGGAGAATCGGATAGCAGTGTAGCGGTGTGCTGCAACCCATATCACTACAGTCTTTTGTGTGGGCCAGGTAAGGACGACCGTGTTTGATTGCAGTCGCATACTTAACGCACTGTGCCCAAATCCAGTTCATATGCTCTGTTGTACATGACATGATTGCGCACACTGGGGCTACATTTACGCCTGCTTTTCGAACTTGATAACAACCGAAGCTCAGGATGTCAAAGCTCATAGAGTGTGGCCGAAAGTTTGGCCCACAGCCTATACCTGAAGTCTGGATGATGGTGGAAAAGTCCAGGCTATTGCGCAGAACAATAAAAAAAAAAGTTGTCCGCTCGAGACTGAAATAAAAACAAGTTTACGCTCTTAAATCCTGTAAATAGACACTTATGGTTACATTTATCTTATATGGAGTAAGGCATGATGGGATGCTTGCATGTTTTGTTACTTTTTAGCCATTGGGGGATTTTCTCGAATTTATGATTACCGCAACTGAATTCCAACTGTTCTGAGTGTAGCCTGTTATTCTCTCCACAAAATTGCCACACAAACAAACACACACAGAGGGAGAGAAAGTGGGAGCCTGAGTAACAGACTTGCAGCAAACATTTTCCCTTCTAAGCACACGAGAACAAATGCCCCCGTTTCAATGTTGAAGTTTTATGAGATCGATTGTATTAATTTACTTTTACTTTAGTCCTATCCATTTGGAAATCGCTCTGAAGTAGCGCTTTGAAAGGCTCTTTTTTCCTTCACTAGGAGGTCCCCCTCTTGCTATTTAGGTGAAGGAGTGGCGATAATATACAGTTTGCATACGGCTGGCGCCAGACTGACTAGCTGGGTATCTCACTGACTGAGTACTCCGGCAATTACTGACTCCACTCTTAAAGAAGCCGCAGCCATTATATCCACTCAGTTCCCTGGGCATTTCTCTCTCTCTGAGACAACTATTTCGACAATTTACCATTAGTTGTCTTTAGCTGTCCATAAGTGAACAATACCTGTTAACATGACATAGTATTTTATTTTATTCTATAGTTGTAGACTTTGAAAGGCTATGAACAAACTATTTATTTATAAATAATAGATCATTTTTTCAGTTATGGTAACCAATTACATGTTCTCATTCCAGAGATCTTTAAATGGCTTAGTTTCATACTTATTCTCTTAAGAATTGCACGTTATTCTGGCTCTGTTTAGTTTCTCCTCGAACCTGTGTTTCTTTATTCATTGCAATAAAGAAAAAATCTATACTTTCATAGTATAGATTTTTTTTGGTTTGATTAAAAGCCTGCATCCGCACTGACCTTTACAGGCTCAATCTGACAACTCTCCCAAGCAACTGTAGCAATTGCACAGTCCCAAGCATCTAACACACATTTTCCTGTTTCAGAATCTCCACCACCTCCTTACTCTCGACTGTCTCCTTCAGATGAACACAAGCCACTGGGTAAGTCAGGCATAATGCATCACCCTCCCTCCCCACAACAAGACCTTTTCTGCTGGGTAGACCAATGCTTTTCATGGCCATGTAAAGTTTTGTGTGCATTTCTTTCCCCCCAGCACAGTTTTGTCTTTTAAAATCAATACTACATTTATTAATTGGCAATTGATGTGGTAAATATGAAAAAGCGGAGTAAGTAGTTGCAAATAGTGGCCATATCATTACCACATTCTGTGCCGGATAGTGGAGTACTCTTACCTGTATTGTCTTGGTTAAAGAAAACACAGTCTTTAAGCGACACTGGTCACAACAGTGTCACAACACACCCTGGATCGTTGTTCTATCTGGTGACTGGTTCTAATCGTTTCCCACTGAGAACTGCTTCCTATTTCACCTTTTTGTCATGTTTCATTATTTCTAGATCTATCAGATTCAACCCTTTCAACTCTGTCGTACACTGAAACTGGGGGCCCCCACTCCCCCGACGTCGCTCCTAGACCCTTCACAGGTGAGGCACAACTGTCACTCAGCACGAACCCTCCAAATTTAATAGCAAGTGAAGGCAGGCTGGCATTCACATCGATGGCTAATGATTTAGCGTTCAGTCTATTAACTGATAGTGACAGATTTGAACCGAATATAATATATTGTCAGTGTTTTGGATGCCGTTGTAGTGTCCATTGATATACTATTGGAATGCGGTGTTTGATGATTTGGATTATATGGTCATAATGTCACGTCTTGTCTCCTATGTGCTGAACACTTTTTTTTTTGTGTTGAGTTTTAACCAGTCATAACGATCCAGTAGGGATGAAGTATAATTGGTTACTTATCAGATAGGGGCATGGAAAAAGGGCAACTCCAAAGCAGTAGTTTTACTTGAATTCAGATGAGACCCAGATGAAGACAGCAGAGCTGTCGAAAACATTGGTCAAATAAATTATTTCATCTTGAGTCGCTGTGAAGCTTTTCCTTTTCCTTCCTAACTTATTCATCTGGGATCAGACTAAAGCAGGGAGGAACTCATTTAATTCATCCAGTGAGAAACAACTTTTTAGCTATCCATGGTGACTGTTTCAAATTGTGCTTTAAAGGGATAATCCACTCCACGACATGTATATAATTACATTTGAAGAAAGCCTGTGGTCCATTGGTTGGGAAAACATGTTGTTTCACCATGATTTAGCTACCATGTGGGCCGTCTGTAAAGTCTAAAAATCGTGGCGCAATCCATCATCAGGTTAAATTCTTGGGAATGGAGATGGAAGATACATTTAATAACAATTTTAAAACAATTACCTCAAACTCCAGATTGCCAAATCAGCAGTAGATGGTATACTAGTTTAGTACACATCCGTCCATCTATTTCATCATCACAAATGTTTCCTGAATGTACACATTGCGTCTTCAGGTCAATATACTTGTTATCCTCCAACTCCTATGAAGCAAAGCAGTTTGTGCGTTTTCCTCCTCCTGCTTTCAGACAGAGATACCTTTAAGGAGATGGGAATCCTCACTGGAATCCTATAACACGCTTTGATTCCGTTACCCATATGTTGTCATTGAGCTGTGCGGTGCATTATGGGTGGGATTGGCTTAGCAACTAGGTGATGCAGAATGATGACCTGAACGCGATTGGTCTACCGTCTCATGTTCCTCTAAGCACTGACCATCCTGTCAGAATGTGTTTCTATGATATTTATTTTAAAGAGGTGTGTAGCAACCAGATAAACATATAATTGTTGCTGGAAACGCAATCTCTACGAAGTTGAAGATGGTACGTTCTAAAAAGCAATCGTACAATTATATAATTATTTCACATGCTGGGCTTTGTGTTACATTATTGTGTTGATACAGTTTCTAAGGACTTAGCTAGTCAGTGAGGTAAAAATGTATAAAGTGAGTGTTGCACCATGGGTTTTGAGTCTCTGTTGATCTTTAAACTAATTTCTGTAAAAACTATGGTGAGATCCAAGTGCAGACTCAGGAGGTAGGTGTACAAACTGGGCAAGTTTAATTTGGATCGATAGGAGAGACAGATCTTGGGTAGGCAGGGTTTGGTACATGTAAATAGCAATAGCAGTAGACAAGGAATGAGCAGAGTTCAGGTCAAGGCAAGCAGAGGTCGATACACAGGATAGCATGGACACATAAACTGATTGGGTCAAGGGAAATACAGCCTGGCAAGAACAACAAGAGAATCCACAAGACAAACTGACAACCAGTGAATGTAGGTTATAAAGGCCCAGGTGATAGGTTATTAAGAAACAGGTGATGGGTTATTATGAAACAGGTGATGGGTTATAAAGGCCCAGGTGATGGGTTATAAAGGCCCAGGTGATGGGTTATAAAGGCCCAGGTGATGGGTTATAAAGGCCCAGGTGATGGGTTATAAAGGCCCAGGTGATGGGTTATAAAGGGACAGGTGATGGGTTATAAAGGGACAGGTGATGGGTTATAAAGGGACAGGTAATGGGTTATAAAGGGACAGGTGATGGGTTATAGAGGGCCAGGTGATGGGTTATAAAAGGACAGGTGATGGGTTATAAAGGCCCAGGTGATGGGTTATAAAGGCCCAGGTGATGGGTTATAAAGGCCCAGGTGATGGGCTATAAAGGCCCAGGTGATGGGCTATAAAGGCCCAGGTGATGGGCTATAAAGGCCCAGGTGATGGGTTAATGGGAGCCATCTGCTGGCGCTGGAGCACAATGCAACACAGGTGTGTGGAACAATGGGTGAGGAAGGCAATCAGGCTGTGACACGCCGGTTCACATGCTAGTTGCTAACTCACTATAACCAAGAAATTCCCCAAAATGTTGCAACATATGTTGTTGTCATGTATTAAATTTTTTTAACAATTTATACTGTAGGAATGTGTGGTCTTTTGGGTGGCTTACCACCTTGAAACAGTGGTTCGCTTAGTGCGGAGTCACACCAGATCAAATGAATATTTTTTGCACATTAACGGTTTACACAATGTTAGTGAAGGGGTCTGTGGAATAAAATAAATGTGTAATGCAATAATATAAAGGGTTTTAATCAACTCAAAATAATGGTATCTATGGTTTCACTTAGTCACACTTGTATTCCACCTGAATGTTTTTTTTACATACATTTTTACATAAAGTCAAGCTTTAAAACTACAAAGTTTTCTGTCTGCCTTATGTCAAAATATGTGGAATTACAGGCTGTTAGCGTCAAAGTGGCGACAAAATAATTTCTGGCTTTTGACAAAATGTTTGCAAAAAAGGTTGCTAGAAAACGGCAAAATGTTCCCTTCAGCCACAAGGTGGGCAGCTAAAATGTTCCCACCTGTGGCCTGAAGCGTGATTCATTAAGCCATGCACTTTTGGAGCCATAGTTGAAATTCTATACTTTTCTTACCTGGCTTGAGCTGAGTTGATGGGGGGGGTCCTCGTTGAGTTTTTCACAAAAGTGGTCCCAAGGACCCAAAATGTGTGAGAGCTACTGCCCTAAAGCATCCAATCTAGATGACTTGACTATGATAACTGAAGTAGGGGTAACCCTGAGGAGAAAGTGGAGCAGCGAGTGCAACTATGAACACAGTCTGATAGACAAGTCCGGGGCAGAGCCTCTAAGGATCATGGGGACTGGAAAGTGGAAACCCAATTCCTGGAATGTCTTGTATCTGGGTGGGTTTGCATGTTATTTTTTGGCCTTGACAGTTGTTGTCTACTCAATGTATTCCTGGGAAGACCGATGTGTTTGGCAAACATAGTAACTGCAATTGAGAACAAAATAATCGAGCATTATTATGTTTTATGTTTTACTGCTGTTGACATAACTGTACAATTATTTCTACTGAATCCCGAGTCCCCTGTGACTAACTTGATTTTTGGAAATGGTAGTTGTATGTTTAGATCATATTTGACCAAGGACAGTCATTGCAGTTAGCACCGTGGTCATTTTTGCTCTTCATACGCCTAGTTTTGTTTAATACAAAACTGGGTTTTAAACACTAGTTAATCAAACTTTGGTATCAACATGTTGGTGACTTAGCCTGAATGCTGGAGGACATGTTGCTTTTCTATGACACACATCAGGCACACGCAGAATAAGCAGCTTAGAGGCTTGTTGCCATCTACGAAAATGAGGTCCAGATGATGAAACCTAACATTAGAGGCCATGATCCTTTTACTTTTCCCCTTCAAACAGTTCCCCAAATATCTTTTAGAAATCAACGCAACCAGTAAATCGTGTGCTATGAATAGCATTTTTCTGAAATAAATGTAACTGAAGTTAGCAGTTGTTTTATCTCCTACCTATAAGGATTGTGTTATTGGACATGAGTTCAACTCTGGACCAGAAAGGGTTAACTGTAAGGCTTGAGTATGGCAGCCCAAACACACACTCCTAGCCTGAGGTATATTGGTTTCCCCTCTGTATGTTTGCATAAATGGGCAAAACTCTGCAGTTAATTAAGTTATTATGTTGTGCTTTACTCCCTCTGTTGAAAGGCTATTAAGACAACCAAAGACTGGGCCACATAAAGCTCCTATTGTGAAAGTTGGATGGAGGGGGTCTCCTGCAAACTGGATGCCACAGCAATGTAGCTTTTCTCTCCCCCACCCTTTCCCCCTCACCCTTTCCCTTTTACCCTTGCCCCCTCACCCTTTCCCCCTCACCCTTTCCCCCTCACCCTTGCCCCCTCACCCTTGCCCCCTCACCCTTGCCCCCTCACCCTTGCCCCTCACCCTTTCCCCCTCACCCTTTCCCCCTTACCCTGCTCAATCTAGATACCACAGAAATGTAGCTATGCTCGCTCTCTCCCTTTCCCCCCTCACCCATTTCCCCCCTCACCCATTTCCCCCTCACCCATTTCCCCCTCACACATTTCCCCTCTCCCTGCTCAATGTAGATGCCACAGAAATGCAGCTACTCCCTCTCTCCAATCCCCCCCCCCCAACCCTGCTCTTGTTTCTGTACGGCGAAATATTTCGGTCGGATGAAAACTTGCAACAAGATCCTTACGCGCTCTCCCACTCTCTCCCACCCTCTCTCTCCCCATCCCCCTGTCCCTCCCACTCTCTCCCACCCTCTCTCTCCCACTCCCTGTCTCTCCCACTCCCTCCCTCCCCATCCCCCTCTCTCTCCCACTCCCTCTCTCCCCATCCCCCTCTTTCTCTCTTCCCTCTCTTCCCTCCATTCCTCTGGGTAATTGAGGCAGAGTGTAGCTCTGGTGAGAGGGGCTTTGGGGTGGGTGGTGGGGGGGGGGGTGGCTAGCAGGAAACAGTCCCCTCTGGTTGAAACCTGAGTCCTGTTTGTTTACGCTGGGGGTCCATGTAGTGTGAGGAGAGACCGCAGACTCACTCTGTCAAACTCCCCTGCCCAGCTTGTGGGGTGTTGAAAGGTGAACTAGCATTATGTCCGACCTCTCCAGAACCGACTCTTCAGTTCAGCCGGTTCAAGCAGTCCCAAAAGCCGCCTGCACCAGCAGTCGCAGTCATTCGGTTTAGCGTGTTGTGCATCGATCCAAAGTCTTTACTCCTGGGGTCTTCAGTTATCCCATTACTGTTTACAGGAATCATGTGTTGCACATTTCCTATATACTTCTGGTGCTAGTCACTAACCGTTGTTTTTGCTTACCTGTCAGTATGCTGTCGAGCGGGAATGTAAAGGAGGGTTTTTCCGGGCGATGGGAGAGCGCGTTCAGTTCCGTCGATCCACAGTGTTAGTTGTAATTTGTAGCATGCACACAGAGCCAGTGACCCAGAGAACGCTAAAGCAGGGCTTCTCCTGTTGTCGGTCCGGACGGTTGAGTGGAAATGGAAAGATCAGTTTACCATTGGTCTTTCCCCTCCCTACCCCCATGTTGAATCATGGGGAATAAGCAGAAAGTGTAGCACATACATTAGCACATTTCCATAATTCAGTTTAAAATGCGGATCAGTGACTTAAAAAAAAAGTTATCATGAGTGCAGTTTTGCTTCTGCGTGGATTATTTGCTTGTGACTTTTGAGTATGACCATATTTGCAAAAGTTGTATTTCTTTGTCGCCGAAGTAAAGAAGCTCGTCCGCATTTGATTGGATAGTGTGGCATCTTCTTTCGTCATTCATCTTAAAACAGTTCCGTAGCTTTGAAACTCTTGAGCAGGCAGGGCGTGGTGCATACCTTCTCCTCAGGCCCTTTATCATCCCATCAGCTAACATACACACCGCCGAAAACTGCCCTTCCTTATACAAATGGAAATGTCAACTGGAAGCTTTTAGGAGTTTCTAAGACGCCAGCTACCTAGCCATCTCCAGCTTTGGTCAACAGTCTGCTTGTCGTTAAGGTCTCATTCATGGGAAAGCTGGGGCAAAGCTCTGTGTGTGTCTGTGTGTCTGTGTGTCTGTGTGTGTGTAGGTGTGTGTGTGTGTGTGTGTGCGTGTGTGAGACACTCAGGAATGTCTTTCTGACTGACTTGGTGGCGATAACATCGGCACTCGCATAGGGGTCCTACCAGGACACACGCTAGCTCAGTGCTCAAACCGATAACCGCTATCGTGCGAGATATCTTTTGAACCTGATGTGGAGACTAGAGGCATGAGCGAGGCAAACCAGTTCAGACTCTTTCCACCGAAGGTAATGGGTGACTGTGTAAAGCACAGGCGCGTTTGACATGGTGAGATGGCCTGGTGTTGGTTCGCGAGGGTGACAGTGTTTCACCGTCCGTCGTTTCTTAAAACAATGTAATAGTCTGCTTTTGTTGGTGATGCGCTGAAAGGGATCTCGGGCAAAACCGAGGTCTGCATCTCAAAATGAATTGGGTTACCGCCCTGCGCTCACTTCTACATTGTCAACAGATCTATAAAAAGCCTGGATAGTTCAAAAGTGAAATGTTTGTTTGAGTTTTCCACAGCTTCCTGACTTTCAGGATCCAAATAAGCTGCAGGACAGTAATGGTTTACAGCAATAAGGGGACTGGGTATGTGATGCCCTCCAGTTTTGAGGTAAGGTGAGCGGACCCACTTCCTCTTTGCTCTGCCTCCCAAATCATATTTTTTGCGGCTTGTTTGTTTAAGCGGAGCAAGGAGGAATCAGCCAAACAACATCCTGTTTCAGAGCCCCTGTCTGCGCTTGTAGCCGCGCCAGGCCATGAATTGGCCCTTTGACTGTGGGGGCACGGCACTGGAATGCTGGGACGAGAAGAGGGGCGCCAGAGTGTTTCAGAAAGAGGGGGTGGGGGGAAAGGGCAAGGGGTGGTCCTGATTGACAGGGGATACGTGTTTGAACAGATCAGCAGATCGTCAGTACTTTGGGAGAAAAAATAAGTTTGTGAGAGTTCTCAAGAAGGTTTCGTTTAAATCTGTGTGTCTGTTTTCTGGGATGGAGCTCACAGCTCCAGCCGCACTAAACGGGCACAGAATGAAAGCTTTTGTAGCCAAAAGTCACGCTGGTTTCCGATTCTCACTTGACTCACTGATTCCCGGGGTGCAAATAAATGTTTTATCGGTGTCCCACTGCAGCATACCGAGGCCAGCGTGCCACCACAGGGACTCCAGAGGGCCAGAGTCCTTTGGTCCCCGGGCACCCACGGAAACATAGCGGGTGCTCTCTCTGACCTGAACCCATAGCCTTGTACCTGGCGTCCGCACAACACACGCTCAAAATGCATGACCGAGGCACAATACGGTATGGAATTCAACATCAAGAGCTGAACCCCCCCCCCCATCCCCCCCCCCCCGCCCGTCCGCCGCTCGCCATTTCCTCAAATACTTTCCACCGCTGCTCTTTCTACTGGGAGTGCACAGCTCCGGAGAGCCCTGGCCCACTGCTGTGTTCCACTACCTGGAGGGTAGTCATCGCTACGGCCTTCACGGCCTTCGTTCCTTTAGAACCGCCAATGTGGAATGACTGGACGGGCGAGAGCTAGTGTGGGTTGAATCCCGTCCGGTACGTTTAACTGGTACTGGTGCTGGATTTGAAGGCAGTGAGAAAAGGTAGACATTTCCAGAATGGTTGTACTCTGTGTCATGTGTTGTAGACGTTCCTTCAAAGACCAGCTTGTCACAACACCTTCAACTGGTGGTGGTTATCAGTATTTCCAAGCTATCGTTCAGTATTTGGTGATAGATCATTGTTTTTTGTTATTTTCTTTGGTTTAAAAAGCACAATTGTGAATTTCTTTAATGGAAAAACACAGTGATTTAGAAATGCACAAAACTTCACCACACTTTCCAGAGTCCAGGCACTTGAGGTAAACTCAATGAGATCCAACAATGGTGAGCTTGTGAAGTGGCCTGTAGGAACAGACCTCTACTTTTCAGTGTACGGTAGGAAGTCCCAAAACTGCACAACAATTACTATTTCTGTGGTTGACAGACAAGGAATAGAAATCCTCGTTTGGTGTGTCATGTTGCATTTATTTCTCTATTATCTGCCTGTTTCCCCTCTTTCTTCCTCTTTTCTTTGTATGTTACTCCCTCTTCTGCAATGTCCTTCTCCCTCTCTCTCTCTCTCTCTCTCTCTCTCCCTCCATGTAGTCAGGCTGTCGCTATTTAAAATAAGGTTTAAATTACAGGACTGGCTGTGGCTTTCCATCGTTCCGTCAGAGTTTTTGCCAACTCGCAATTTGCCTAATGGAACCCTGCCATGCTGTTGAACCTAAAGATTCTTTGCAGATGTTGACAGGCAATGACTTTATGAATTGTTGGAAATTGTCGCATGTGCGTTTTGCAGGAACGCTTGGTCAAGTTTGGTTTGTTTGAGAGAAGAACTGTTTGCCTTGTTTTAGGAAATAGCAACTCGCAATGTTGTTGTTGAGGTAAGTTCTCATTACAATAAAGACGTAAGATGTGGTGTGTGTGTGTGTGTAATTCCCCTACAATAACAAGCAGCGGAGTGTGGGTCGGTGTATGTTGCATGTTGTGATGGATCGAGGCTACTTGAGACACATCATGCTGACAGGAGACATTTCTCCCATGCCTGGGCCAAATCGATTGGTGGATCTAGCAGTCAGGCAGAAACTCCTCTCCTCACGACAACTGCACTGCAGAATGAGACAAAATGAGACACAACTCCACTGGAGATAAAGATTAAATGAGTCACAACTCCACTGGAGAAAGACACGAAATGAGACTCAACTCCACTGGAGATAAAGATTAAATGAAACACAACTCCACTGGAGAAGGAGACGAATGAGGCACACCTCTAGCTGGGACTGACTGGGACACGGAAATATCTCAGTGAGTGTTGTGTCTCCAAGTGATTCATCTGAAACCAAATCATTTGTGAGAGCTCAGGAACTATCCTGTAGTTGTACAAGGCACTTTTTCAACAAATGCGTAAGAGCAGAAAATGGAGGCCTATTCTGCAACAGTGTTACACGTTTGCTGAAAATTGATAAAGACAGACTAATGTTTTCTCACGTTCAGGATGGTTTTTTCAGTCTATCTTATCCCTCCAGAAGTAGACAACGACTTGGAGGTACCGGAGGTTGCTGATGGACCGGTACTTTTTTTTACACTACATTAGTTTCATCTAGATGGCAAGATTTGGTCAAAAATGCATTTCTTTAAATTGTCTAAACAGGTCAAAATCTAAATTGTTGCACGCCACCTTCCATGGCAACGCTGCACACCTTTCCAACCAATAGTCTTTATCGCTACTACGGTCTAAAGACGAGGTATGTCTCATTGTGAATTGAACGAGCGGTGCCTTAGAATGACTGGTCCTGCAGCTCCGTAAACAGAATCAGGAAAACAAGTTGTCGGGAGGCAACTAAAAACATCTCACACCGCCACCGAAACAATTCTACTACCACTGGAATATCACCATGATGGTTACCTGGCAAATAACTTTGCTGAGTTTCTTCACCTTCTAGGTCAGGGGTCTGGCCAAAGCATTGCCCACACAGCTGACCAATGTAGGACGTGTTGGGGAAGAGGGTTTCTTCAGGAATGTGTAGGGTGGTGGTCTTGGCCTGTCCTTGCCCCCTACGCCTCCACCCACGCTCTCTCCCCCACCTCTCGCCTTCTCTCTCCCCCACCCCTCTCCCCCCCCACCCCCCTCCCACCCTATCTGTCACGTTCTCTGACTCACTTTCTTTTACTGTCTCTCCCTCACTGTCTCTCCCACTCCCTCCCTCTCTGTCTCTCCCTGACAGTCTCTCCCTCACGGTCTCTCCCTCTTTTTCATTGTCTCCCTAACTATTAGTGCTCACGAGGAGCTCAGACCCAGTCTACCGACTCGGCTCTATCCTTTCAAGTCAAAGTTAAGAAAACAGAACAAACTGCTTTTTCTCCACCTGTTTTGAAGGAGTCGTGTTTTACAATCCGCAGGATGGCTAATGACCCCCCTCCTTGCCAGGAATCTCAACTGGACGTACCTCCTTTGCCTGATCTGCCCTCTCGCTTGTTGACGTCTGTTGTGTTTTCTCTCATGACTGATTAGTTGAAGTGTCCACAGGTGCTACCGTGTCCCCTGCCCTTTTTCTATCCTTTTTGCCCTTTTTACGGCACTGCTGAGGGCAAAAGGAAGAAAAGTTTTGCCAGATTTGTGAGTGCCTAAGTTACCGCAACTATCTCAATCTGTTGCTTCAATGCATTTTCCAATTAGCAAAGAAAAACACAGCCCTCCCCATACAGCTCCTCCAGACAGCATTGTGCCTGTCTGGCTGATGATCCAGTCTTCTGATGGCAGAGATAGCCCAGACGCCAACCTAAATGTGGCCCTGCTGGATGGAAGTTGCCCTGTAATGATAGTTGTCTCCAAAAACACAGGACCGGGCCGTACCACCAGACAGGCAGACAGACAGGCAGACAGACAGGCTGACAGACAGACAGAGAGACAGGCAGGCAGACAGACAGGCTGACAGACAGACAGACAGACAGGCTGACTGACAGACAGACAGACAGACAGACAGGCAGACAGTCAGGCAGGGGTGCCAAGAGGCAGCAGGAGTTGTTTTTGTATGTTTTCTGTGGGCTTTCGGGAAATTTGACGAAACATCCTTGGCCGCACGGTCCTACATAATGGAGAGGCCTGGTTGGTCCAGGTTGTTGACCGTGGGTGAATTCTATCCTCTAATGTTGTCCCCGCCCTTTCACCCCCCCCCCCCAGCCCCCTACCCTCTTCTCCCTCCGGCCCCCCCCTCTTCTCTGTCAGCGCAGTGGAAGAGTCTAATAACTGGAGGGGAATCTAATCCTTGGCACAGGATGAGAGACATGGGTCTCCCTCCCTCTGTCTCTCTCTCTCTTTTTCTCTTTCACTCTCAAGTCTCTCCCACTTTTTTTCTTGTTCGGCGCTGGCTATGGTTGGCAGGGTCTCTCTCTCCCTCGCTCAAACACACACTCTCGCGCTCGCTCACTCTGTGTCTCCCTCTCTCCCTCGCTCTCTCTTCTCTTCCCTGTGCGTCTCTTGTCACCCTCTCTCGTTTCTCTCTCCTTCCCACCCCTCCGTCTCTTTCTTCCCCTCCACGCTGGTTGAGGTTGGCAGGGGTTTCAGCTCCTACAGAGTCAGAGCTAGCTGCAAAGCGGGGAGTTCATTTATCCCAGTACGGACAGAGAGGGGGGAAAAAAAGGAGCAGAAGAAAGGTCCGTGTGGCGGTTTGAGGTTCAGGAGCCTGTGGGAAGCCGGCAGGAAACGACTTGTCTGACCTCTGAACCTGGAGTGGTACTTCTTTTTTAGCCTCACGTCTCAGTGAGAGAGCCTCACATGCAGTAGAGACAGGGGTTTTACCAGGAAAAACAACTTATTTTTCAGCTGTTCTCAAATGTTTATTAGTGATATATTGTACGTTCAGGTGGGCGGGTAAAATCACCAGGGAAAAGCCATGTCGGGCGGGGGAGATCCATTATTCATCTGTTAGTCATAACCTGTACATATTACAACCTCTATAAGCCATTATACGCTATTGTACGGCAGAGACTAGAACACAACAATCACACACAAATAGAGGTTGAATAAATTCCTTCACATGTGTGAGTCATCACAAAACCACACGTTGTAAAAAAAAAAGCTAAGACCTACCCACAATTTCAGCACCATTTTAACATACGCTATTTAGGAACAGGCAACTTTCAGTTAGTCAGCCATGGTAGAAAGAACCTCTTTTGTTTTCCAATGTTTGTTTTTTTCTGTCACCGACGTTATGACTTTTTGATTTGATTTCATTTGATTGGTAGCTGAGCTTGGTTGAGTTGATTGGCTCATTGTTTTATTTTTTTAAATAAAGGTGTGTGTGTTCGCCAAACCATAAATGCCCTTAAAGTACCCGTTTAGTCAGGCACCATGAAATACATGGCCTACACATACTTAAACAGAGGTGGCGCTTATTCGCACCATCAGATAATCTCATATTTGTTATATAATTCAGCCCTCGTAAAATTGAAGGAAAATTAAGAAAACGAAAAGAGAAATTCGAGAGAAATGCTTAATTATGTTTTTGGGGAAACCTGCTGTCCCTTGGTATTCAGAGTATATACAGGTGTATCAGTGGTCACTATACCTGGCCAGGAAACATTTAATATTACTCATTAATCTAATGTATTAATGGTTATAACGTGTTCATTACCAGTTCATACATGTTTATTCAAAGGCATTTCAGTGTGGTAGATGATATAAAGTGTTATAAACAGTGAGGGTTCTAACTCTGAATGCTGACTGGCTAGAAGTTGTAATGTATGTCACCTTATGGCACAGGTATAACAAAGCAATTATTTTAACTGTTCCATTTGTGTTGGTAACTGTTCTGTAAGAGCAGTAAGGTACCTCATTGGTCGGAGTTTCGGCACTCCATGTTCCGTCATGCCTAAGCTTTTAACTGCGGAATATTGACCATATACCACTTGCCTCATAGTTTAAATATAGATCAGATAATATCCTTTAGCATCCCCCAGACAAGTTGAATCTCATATAATGGTTGTATACATGTTCTGCAGTGTTTAGTAAACAACTAAAATATGAACCGTTCAAGTGGGCTGAACGGTTATAATTAAAGGTCTGACGTGGCCCTACATCGGAGAGCAGGGGAACGAGGACAGGAGGGACAGGATGTTTCCCTGAGAGTGGCACTAAGAGAGGGTGATTTTGAAAATGCAATAACAAAAGCTACTTATCTAATTGGTAAACAGAGCTGTTAAAGGTGGTTGGGGTAAATGGTTGCAGTGCTGTGTAATTGCTACCAGCTTCTCCCTCCATGTCTGCAACCCCCCCACCCCCCCCCCGTCTCGAGTCTCTTCCTTGATGTATTTATTGGATAATGGTGTCAGTTAACCGACAGGATCATCTGTGTTGAATATTACCAGAACTCATATATGAATATGATAAATGTTTCACATATAAGAGGGTACAGATTTTTCTTTCTAACTGGCACTTTCAGTTTAGCGCAAGTTTCAGGTTAGACAAGACAATGACAAACAATAAACACTTTGAAATCCTGAAGGAAATATGCACAAACACATGCCACAGACAGAGCTGTGTCTTCCACAAACCAGAACCAAACATATTGATAACCTTTAGATTGGAAGCTCCTTTTAAAATTCCACAGAAGGTGTACATTCCTGTTGCTCCAAATCTCCGCCTATCGCTCCCTCTCAAAGGCACTTTGTGACGACTGACGTGGTAGGCCCAAAGCTATTTCAGAATTCAGCACTTTGTGTCTGACACAGCGTGAACTTTGGTCGGAGTCGCCACCCACCAATCACCATCAATGCCCATCCGTAGTCAAAACGTCCTGAAATAATTCTCTTGTCGAATGCGTTTGAGTGAGAACCGGGAACGCATTACGCAGTCAAAGAGCTAGCATTTCATTTCGGTGAAGGATTCGCAACCTTTTAGTTGATGCAGGGAGAGCTAATCCCTGAAGTTTGACTGCCACGCTTTGTTCAGATCTGGATTTTTCCCGTGGTCTTCCTTCCACATTCTTTCCCATGTGTTTATCCTGCATTATTACAGGGAAGAGCTGTGTGTCTGATCCCGGCTACCAGGCTGCTCCATCTTAATGTGGAGCTGTAAAAACGGCAGAACGTTGGACCTGCCAGGCTGGAATTCGCTAATGACACACATGGGCCTCAAATGAGAAGTGCAATTTGAAAAAGTGTGTGTGTGTGTGTGTGTGTAGTGGAAGGAGGGTATGTTTGGTTCAGCAACAAGGCCCCACATTGAGAATCCCCTGCTCAATGTGTCTGTGTGTGTTTGTGTATGAATGTGTGTTTGTGTGTGTGTGTGTGTGTGTGTGTGTGTGTGTGTGTGCACGTGCGTATGTTTGAGGTTTTCACAAATACACACTAACCCAATTACCTGAGATCTTTACCGATAACCAACTGTGTCGGATTCTTTATTCGGAAGGTCAGTTTCTGATCTTTTTGAAAATATTTGGTACCGACCATATCCAAAACTATATTAAGATAATTACAAATCGTGCAAATATATCAGTGTAATCTAAAAATGCATGATAGTTCGGTTTGACACAGGGTTCTGGTAATATGTATGATAGTTTGGTTTCACACAGGGTTCTGGTAATATGTGTGATAGTTCGGTTCCGCACAGGGTTCTGGTAATATGTGTGATAGTTCGGTTTCACACAGGGTTCTGGTAATATGCATGATAGTTTGGTTCCACACAGGGTTCTGGTAATATGTATGATAGTTCGGTTCCACACAGGGTTCTGGTAATATGTAAGATAGTTCGGTTCCCCACAGGGTTCTGGTAATATGTATGATAGTTCGGTTCCACATAGGGTTCTGGTAATATGTATGATAGTTCGGTTCCCCACAGGGTTCTGGTAATATGTATGAAACAGCCGCTGTTGACTTCGTCTCTGACAAAATGAAGACCTCGAGAAGCCACAGCTCTGGTGGCCAGTCAAGACAATGAATAGCTTACTATCAGATATCCCCAAAAGGCCAATTCTGCCCACATTCGTGCAAAGGCCAGATCATCTCATTGCCTGCGTATATAAAAAAGATGTATAATGATGTGCACAAATTAGCGGATGAGTTCTGGCAAGCAACGTATTTGTCTTTGTCCTACCTTCTTGTCTCCAGATTTTTAATTATGGATGTCATTAAATAAATGATGCATCAACTATAGAAAATGCACGATGAACATTGGGCAAAACAATGCAGCTGACTTGCAGGCGGTAAAGATGCATTTTAAATGTTTCTGTCAGATTAAGATTAGATCCTTCATTATTGCTGTGGGTTTTCGGGGAAACAAATGTGTTCAGCCTCGGATTCCTGTTAGATCAGAAATAGATTTTCTAAATGAATTATCAGGTCCTATTGAACAGGAATTTCACAGATCCAATTCAGCTCAGATATCAGTTTTGGGGTGCGAGAAGACCTCCTGTGTGTGTGTGTGTGTGTGTGTGTGAGTTAGGACACACCATAGATTGCACACAAAGTAAATCCACCTAACAAAAACTAAAATGGCTGCAGCGTAAATGTATAGCTCTCCGCCCAGCTTCACCTTCAAGCAGCTTGTTAATAGGAAAGAGGGCGGCCATTAGGGCCCTAGAGAGGGGGGCTAGCCAGAGTATGAAAGGAATGGGGCCACAGGCGCATGGGCTTTAAATCCTCTGTGTCAATAGAGTCTCTGGAGCAAAATAATGGCATCACTCTGTGTGGGAGTTAATGCGAGCTGATAGCATGAGGACTGGGGGGTCATGGGTTTGTAGGCTGATAGCATGAGGACTGGGGGGTCAGGGGTTTGTAGGCTGATAGCATGAGCACTGGGGGGTCAGGGGTTTGTAGGCTGATAGCATGAGGACTGGGGGGTCAGGGGTTTCTAGGCTGATAGCATGAGCACTGGGGGGTCAGGGGTTTGTAGGCTGATAGCATGAGGACTGGGGGGTCAGGGGTTTGTAGGCTGATAGCATGAGGACTGGGGGGTCATGGGTTTGTAGGCTGATAGCATGAGGACTGGGGGGTCAGGGGTTTGTAGGCTGATAGCATGAGGACTGGGGGGTCATGGGTTTGTAGGCTGATAGCATGAGCACTGGGGGGTCAGGGGTTTCTAGGCTGATAGCATGAGGACTGGGGGGTCAGGGGTTTCTAGGCTGATAGCATGAGGACTGGGGGGTCAGGGGTTTCTAGGCTGATAGCATGAGCACTGGGGGGTCAGGGGTTTCTAGGCTGATAGCATGAGGACTGGGGGGTCATGGGTTTCTAGGCTCGCGCTATGTTGTCAGGGAGCTGAATGCTGCATTATCCCCCTCCCCCCTTCTCTCTCTCTCGCTCTCTCCCTCTCTTTTGGTCTCTTCTTCCCTCTCTTTCCCCCTTGTACTCTCTCTCTCGCACTCTTGCACACTCTCTCTCCCCTAGCCTGTTGGGGGAGGTGCCTCTGAGATGGGGGAAGGGGGACCCCCTGACTGTTCCACGCGGGCTCACCCGTCTGGAATGCAGAGGGGAGGGGGCGGAGGTAGAAAGGGAGAAAGGGGTGTTGTCGGCCAAGATGACAGTTTACCAGGGGTTTTAGAACGTACACCCAATGGCTCATGGGAACAGAGTAACTAAATACTGTACATACTACAAGTGAAGGAGGTTTTGTTTGTATAAGGGGTTCATGTGGAATAGGATTGTTTTGCAATGAAAATGTAACCGTTTCCCTTTTGGTCCATTAACTACGGGCACAGTGCTCCTGGCCCCTCTCCTAGATCTCTGCTTTATCAATGGACACCTGTTCGTGTAAAGTTAGAGCACCTAATAAAACCTATTCCGTGTTTAAGTCCTGTCTTCAAATCAGTGTGGGTCGATCAAACCGTTCCTCAAACTGAAGTCCACGAATGAAGGACTGGATCCTCTCTCTCTCTCTCTCTGGCGCTTTAATTCGGACCTGGCTGTGTTTTCAGCTCACGATGAAAATGTTACCCGACAGATTAATAAAACTTGGTCAAATTCAGTGTGAAAAATTAACCTCCCTCCCTCCCTTCTCCTCCTCAGACACCGGTACCTCCGTGGGTTCCTCGTCCTCCTGCGGGCGACACTCCCACTGGTGCAGCGTGGCCTACTGGGAGCAGAGGACGCGGGTGGGCCGCCTGTACCCGACCCACGAGCCCTCGCTCAGCATCTTCTACGACCTACCTCAGGGCACGGGCCTCTGCCTGGGCCAGCTCGGGGCTGTCGCTGACGGAGGCGACGGTCGCCGCGACAACGCCGGCGGCGCGGGCGGCTGCGTCCGACGGACGCGCGGCAAAATCGGCCACGGGATCGTCCTGAGCCGGGAGCCCGACGGCGTCTGGGTGTACAACCGCAGCGAGCACCCCGTCTTCGTCCACTCGCCCACCCTGGACCCGCCCAACCTGGCGAGGGGCCTGGCGGTGAGGCGCGTCATGCCGGGCTACTCGCTCAAAGTGTTTGACTATGAGAAGTCCAGCTGGATCCTGCAGCAGGGCATAGAGCCCCCTGGTGGACTGGAGGGCCCCTACGACCCCAACAGTGTCAGGATCAGCTTCGCCAAGGGCTGGGGCCCCTGCTACTCCCGGCAGTTCATCACCTCCTGTCCCTGTTGGGTGGAGGTGCTCCTCAATACCCACAGATAGCACACGGACACACGGGTGGATGAGGAGGACGGGGACACACACACACACACACACACACACACACAAACAGGTGCTCTACGGCATTAACTGTGCATTTACAAAATAAAGATACACACAGTAAACATAGTTGGTCATTACACACACACACACACACACACACACACACAGCTATCTCAACCAACTATCCCAAATATAATCTACCTAGATTTAATATAAAGTTTTATATATTATATGAAATATATTATACTTGTAAATACTGAGTCATTTTTACAATGTAATTATTTATGTATAGTGTAATGTGTATATGGACGAAATAAAAAAGGAACAGAATTATGCACTTTGGATTCTATATATGTATTATAGAGTTTCTCAATGCCTTTTGAAAAAAAAAATGTATACTGCAAAAAAAAATAACAATAGGAAACCCCTGGTTTTAGTCATATTTTATCAATTACCTGAAAAGTTATGCCATTCACACATTGACAATAAAGTACTCGTATTATATGAATCTGGGCTTTCTTTAACATTTGATGTGTCTGTTTACTGATATGTTCACTGAGTTTTGTGTATTGAGTTGAGATAGTTTCAGTCGTAATCTAGTGTTATAATCGTAGTAGAATAACAATTGGGTTTTTGGTTAATAACAAGACAGGATTGCTTCAAACAATCAAACAAATCAATCAAAATCTTTTGCAAATGTTTAAATGCCTTTTTACATCAGCAGTTGTCTTAGTGCTTTCCAGACATCCATCCTAAAACCCAAAAGAGCAAGCAATTCCAAAGCACAGTGGCTAAAAAATAACTCCCCAGAAAGTCAGTAACAAAGGAAGAAACCGAGAGAAGTACCAGGCTCAGAGAGGTGGCGAGAACATGATCATTTAAAGTGCATTTCGCTTTCTCTTTCATGAAGCCAGAGCCTCACTATTGAATATATGGCTGTGTTACCGACCTCCATCCACATCAACCAAATGAGATTCAGTGCATTTGGCTGTTTTCTGAAGTTCCTGGAACACGTGGGGAAGGTGTGGTGTGGACATCCCCCGGTCAGCTGCCATGCTGCATGAAGAGCGGAGGGTTAGGACCTGTCTGTCTTCCCGAAACACATTACCAAATGAGTTGTAATGAAACAGTGGGTGCATCTGGAAACGTTCTGCATTGGCTAAATTAATTAGTGTATCGAAGAAAAAACCAACCAACACCCCAAAAAAGAATTGCACCTTATAAATGGTTTCTGCTCCAATCTGCGGAAATCACATTCCCTCCCCCCCAACTCCCTCCATGTGAAGAGGGTCCAGCAATACCAATGGAAACACACAGCGGGTAGTTGTGAGAAACAGAAAACGCATAGCTGAATGATTACACAACAAACCACAGCGGGTACGTGGGCCCAGACCGACTCCAGTAGGAGAAAGTTCTGTGTTTATAGCACAATGGCATCCTGTTTGAGTCTTTCAACAACACAAGTATTTGTGGAAGCTCTCGTATTTGGGTAAGAAGCTAAGAGAGAATGGCTTGCTGGAAAGGCAATGTAAGCAGTAGTGGTTTGACAGGCCACGGTTATGAATTGTCTCAAGACGCCTGTGTTTCATTCTGAGAGGGTGGCCATTTTGTTTTTGTCCCTGATTAAGATCTGAGCTGCTGCCTTTTGAAAGCTGTAATTAGTTTTAAGCTTGAAAAGTAAACAAGAGCTGATTACACAACGATTGTGGTATAGAATCAAGCTCAGCCATTTAAATGTAGATGTTTTTTCAAAAGTTATTTTCAGATGTTATTTTTCTTCGGTTATTTGCAGTATTCCTACCAAAGGCTATGAAAAAATGTGAATCTGCAGTAGTTGAAAAATCAATGCAAAAATGATCAAACAACAGAAGTTGCAAGTTGAAAAACTGGGATTTAAAAAACGGTAGCAAACAAATCAACTAAAGCTAAATCACAGGATTAGCAGTGTATTTGGCCGTATGATGCGTTACAAGATAGCCAGTCATTTTAAAAGTAGTGCTGTAAAAAAAGGATCCCCGAAAATTGTGAAATACGTAATGTGTTTGCCGATGTGTGCCGAAGTCATCCATAACCGCTCACTTTCATACTTGGAATTTCATGGGGTATGATAGTGACCATATTACATATTACACATCCAGTCACTCACATTTTACACTTCCATATTACGCATATTACACATACATAATTTGAGTTTTGAGAAAGTACTTTGTTATTCATAAAAGTCCAAAACTGCATCTTTAATCAGAAAGGCATGAGGGGCCAATTTACCACAGCTAAGAGCTTAGGCAGGACACAGCTCAGAGTGCCTGGTCACAGCACTTAACCATGGAATTTTGGCAGTATATTACAAACCCCTAAGATGCCTTATTAGCAATTACAAACCAGTTACCAATGCAATTAGTTCAATAAAAAGTGATGCCATCAGTTTAGCAAACAAATGTGGTTGCCATGACCTGTCACACCCTAGTGACTCCTTGTGGAAGCTTGGGCGCCTGTGAGCTCAATCAAGTTAAAAGGTTGTAGAATACGTTCCTTTCTACCATGGGGATTCTGGTACAGACATCCTGGTTTAGCGGGCAAAGTGATAAGCACAACAACGGCTGTGCTAAATTTGCCAGGATTTTCTGCAACAAAGCAGGGCCCTAATCTCAAATTGAATATAACAGATTTGGGGACAAAGAAATGTAGAAAAAGTTTAAAAATGAATAAATATTGTGGGTTGATGGCAGAGCTGTTGGAGGTAAGATAGTGATGAGTTAGGTATTGTCTTGTTCTACATCTCATTCGAGTTGTATTGATTAGACACCAAATGGTAAAAATGACGGAAACATTGAGGAACTACCTAAATTCCTCACAATAACAAAGGCATTTAGGTAGTCATTTTTTCTTTATAGAAAATGTTTGCCACTGTATGTGCTCTAATGAACAAATGGGTTTCTGAAAGGAGGGCTCTTGACACTCCACCTGTCACTGTTTTCCTTTGTCGTGATTTGAAGAGATGACAAACAGATGAAATAGTCTCCAGCTGTTTTTGGAGGAGGTCCTTGGCTTGAGGAGCCGCTTGTGGTGTGCTGTTGACCCCATATTGAACTGAGAATGAAGTGGGCTAATTCAAAGGAACTTCACAGTGTCCGTCATCTGTTTGACTACAACATGCATCGGGTTTTTTTCCATAACCAAGGTACCTGTCTACAGGAACGGCAAGGCTATCTTTGGCTGGAAACAAACACAAGAGACTGTCTCGTAATTAATAAGTATTAAAATATGATCAATGTTCAATAAATGTATAATATATGCCAAAACCTACAAAATGGCGTGTGTTTGCATTTCACATCAGTACTTCCTATTTAGACCTCCTCCAAATGTCACTGAACCAATTTCAATTCCAATCGTGTTGATTAAAGACTCAAACAAATTATAACGTTAGGAGAGGTTGTGCATACATACATACATACATACATACATACATACATACATACACATAGATGTGCTATATTTATTGCCATGTAATGTAATGTATCTCAACATGACTGACCCAAATCCGATGGGAGTTTCCTCCATGGAGCAGGGCCTTAATCACAGGTTGGGATATCACAAAATCTGGGAGAAAAACTTTGGGGGGGTTAAGAAATAAAATATTTCACAGACTTTCACAATATTTATATAATATCACTCTCTATGCCAATGATGCATTTTTTCACAAAAGGTGGGCAAACTGTGATGCCAAATAATAAAAGGTGGATAAAGCTGTGTTTACCACCCACCGCTGGATACAAAGCATTACTGTTTGATCACGGTTTGTTTAGCATTACGAGATACGGAGGCCTTCTGGCACGCTGGCTTTTCCAATTTGTGGTTGCCCACTCAGCATTCATCTCGTTGCCTACAGTTCCGCACACAGTCAGCATCAAGCTGGTCGGACTTGGTAGTATGGCGTAGAGAACGCTATATAGGGCGTATGTCAGTGACGCGACGCGCCTTCAATGAATGACTGCAGCGCTGTTTATTTTCGACCCTGTCTTTTTGTTTTGTTTCTCTAAGCACCACGTCTGTCAGCCTCGGTGTAATTAAATGGAGACAGAGAGACATGAGGGGGAAATGCAGCCTTCTCTTTCGGCAGCTGTGAGCCACAACCAGCACTGCCTGGAGGTGCTCTCCACTTGAACATCGGCCAAGTTTTTTTCCCTCCTTGTTTTAACCCTTTGTATCACAGTGTTTCTCCTCATGTCAACCTTAGGCTGGGGAGGGGTTTCATTGACAGAAAAACACATTGCCTATTCATCCTTGTCACATGGATTGTTGTATGGATTGTTAATGGACAAACTGTTAACTGCATTTACGAACTGATTTTGAGGAACATTATTTCTTTATATCAGTATACTATACCTGTCATGCATCTACTGTACACTAAATCTATGGTATACTCAACATTATCTTCATTAAAACTAGTATTTATTGCATTAGAAAATTATTATTGGATACAAAGTTGCTTTTTTGCCCTTCAGAATTATTAGCCCGCTTCAAAATTAATTTATTAATTAGTAAAATGTATGGTTCTAATTGTTCATAATCAGCAAATTAATAGTATTCCCTAAAATGTCCCAATTATTAACACCCCCTGCATTCAGACCTTTGTGAATCCTCACCGTGTCACGATAACAGCATTGAGTTTTCCACTCTAGTGTCTGATGATGTGGGAGAAGAAATAATGACGGTTCTGGGACCGTTCATTCATGCATCTCTCTAGATCCTTCAGAACCAATGGTCCTTGCATGTGGACCCTCCTCTTCTGCTCATCCCACATGGGTTTCAATCTGGTTTAGGTCAGAGGACTGGAATAGCCATTGCAAAAGCATGATTCTATGGTCACTGAGAAATCTTTGCAAGCTCGTCTCTGATGTTGCTGGCCAGGAATCTCAAAATATTATCTGACCTAACCATAGACACTGATCAAAGTTTGAATGACGTTTACAGCAATCATCAATAATTAATAGCTTGCTGGAATGGAGAAGGCATCTAATTGTTTGGAGGTTTTTGAAGACTTGGGGACCCCAAGATTCAACCACCTCCTGTAATACTCTGACTCAAGTGCGTAGGGCATGGGAACATGGGCGGACTTGGCGGGGGGGGGGGGTCCTCCCAAATATTAGAATAAGGTAAATCGGTCCCCCCAATAATAAGAACACTGAAAGAAATATTAAATGCGTCCCCTCCCATATCAAACTCAATGCTGTACTCTTGCTCCAACTCCTTGGATCAGTTTTTTATGTCTTAACCAAACCTTCCTTCCCAGTGTGCACAGTGGCAAAACACACTTGTGTCCTTCCATGCAATTCTTCCCTGCTCCGGTTCACATAAATATTTCAATTATGGCCACAATGCTGAACATAATTATTGTCTAATTTATGAGGGTCAAAAACCGGAATTAGTCTTATTTTATATGTATGTTCTCTGACCTTCCCCATGTTTGATAGGCGACTGTGGTGGTTTGACATGTGACTCACCACATATGGACAAGAAATGTAGGGGCTGCCACCAAGGCAGATGAACAGGGGTCCTTGTAAGACTGAGACGCCGAACTGCTCAACCTCCACTACCAAGCGTATTACGTGCCGGCACGCTATCCCTGGAGAACAAGGTAGACAAACTCAGAGTGAAGATCTCCTTCCAGAGGGACATCAAACACTGTAATAATCTCTGTTTTTCTGAAACTTGGCTCACCCCGGACAAAACAAATTACATCCAGTCAGCGGGATATTGTCACGGTTGAGAAGGCAGGACACAGGCGAAGAGGCGTATAAATAAACGTAGTTTAATCCAAAGACTGACTTGCTTACAATGCCTTGCTCTAAGGAGCACACACATAATATCAGACCCCAATATCCAACAACGACTAACAAGAAACTCTAGGACAGGAGGAACTTATCGATGCATATAATGGGAGACACAGATGAGACCAATCAAAGAACATAGAAACAGAACAAACGGAACCTAAAGACATTAAACATAGAAATGTAACAGCACAGGGCTGGCTGTTACAGATACAGTTTATCATGACGAAAGGACAAAGGCTAAAGAGGAAGGAGTTTCCAGTGGGAAAGACTGTAAAGGTTTGGAATGATCAGAATCCCTGCTCCTGTTTTGATAATTGTGGACTGGAGCATGTTTTCTGGATGCTTCTGGAGACAACATAAATATATTTGCGGATTCCGTTTCTCGTTTCGTCAGGAAACACATAGAAGTTACGCACGCCGTTAATCAACCTTCAGCACCACATAATGCCCGCCTTGCTCACCACAAAGCTAACTTCTGGGTCTGAACTCTTCCGTACGCAACTGGGCCTTGAACCTCCCGAATGGGAATAGTCCCAGGTGGTGAAGAAAGGCAACGCCACGTCCTCCACGCTGACCCTCAACACGGGGGCCCCCCTAGGGTGCGTCCTGAACCCCCTCCTGAATGCGTGGTCCCAAACAGCTCCAGGTCTGTCAACAGCTGATGATACAGCGGTGGCAGGCTTAATCACCGACAACAACAAGACGGTGACAGAGCGGAGGTTGGTCTGCCGACGTTGTGGCGTAGGTGAGCAACCTCTCCCTTTAACATCAGCCAAACCAAAGGAACTGATTGTGAAGTCGACACTGAACAAGACTGAGTACACCCCGATCCACAACAATGGAGATGCTCTGGAAATGCTCACCGCTTCCCTGTTCCCTGTTGTACTCACCTCAGAGGAGCCTGGACGGTCACTACATACGGACTCACCGATGGAGGTTATCAAAGTTGCCAACCATTGGAGCCAGGGACTGTGCCAACCATTCAGGTCCACCCGGCACCGCCAGCACGGGGCAATCTAAATATACACTATATCTACCTGTCTTTCTATCTGTTTATCTATCTATCATCTATAGTATTGTCCAACTATTTATCACATTTACGTTTAAGTCATTTAGCTTACAGCCCTTAGATCCACTGACGGTTGTGAGTGTACACATTTCTGACCAGGCGTCAAGATAGTTGTGTCGTCTCTGGTCCACTTAACACCTTTTTAGTCAGTGGGTCTTCTAAAAAATCAGACTTTAAACAGTGGGGTGATTTGATACACTGCCGATTTTGCGGGTTTTCCCACTTACAAAGCATGTAGAGGTCTGTAATTTTTATCATTAGGTACACTTTAACTGTGAGTGACGGAATCTAAAACAAAAATCCAGAAAATCACATTGTATGATATTTAAGTAATTAATTTGCATTTTATTGCATGACATAAGTATTTGATACATCAGAAAAGCAGAACTTAATATTTGGTACAGAAACCTTTGTTTGCAATTACAGAGATCATATGTTTCCTGTAGTTCTTGACCAGGTTTGCACACACACCGCAGCAGGGATTTTGGCCCACTCCTCCGTTACAGACCTTCTCCAGATTCTTCAGGTTTCAGCTCCCTCCAAAATATTTTCTATTGGGTTCAGGTCTGGAGACTGGCTAGGCCACTCCAGGACCTTGAAATGCTTCTTACGGAGCAACTCCTTAGTTGCCCTGGCTGTGTGTTTCGGATCGTTGTCATGCTGGAAGACCCAGCCACGACCCATCTTCAAAGCCCTTACTGAGGGAAGGAGGTTGTTGGCCAAGATCTTGTGATACATGGCCCCATCCATCCTCCCCTCAATATGGTGCAGTCGTCCATCTCCCCAAAGAATGATGTTTCCACCTCCATGCTTCACGGTTGGGATGGTGTTCTTGGGGTTGTACTCATCCTTCTTCTTCCTCCAAACACGGCGAGTGGAGTTTAGACCAAAAATCCAGATGTCATTGGCAAACTTTAGACGGGCCTGGACATGCGCTGGCTTGAGCAGGGGTCCCAGCTCTCTTCAGGTCATTGACCAGGTCCTGCCGTGTAGTTCTGGGCTGATCCCTCACCTTCCTCATGATCATTGATGCCCCACGAGGTGAGATCTTGCATGGAGCCCCAGACCGAGGGAGATTGACCGTCATCTTGAACTTCTTCCATTTTCTAATAATTGCGCCAACATTTGTTGCCTTCTCACCAAGCTGCTTGCCTATTGTCCTATAGCCCATCCCAGCCTTGTGCAGGTTTACAATTTTATCCCTAATTTTATCCCAATTTTATGTCCTTACACAGCTCTCTGGTCTTGGCCATTGTGGAGAGGTTGGCGTCTGATTGAGTGTGTGGACAGGTGTCTTTTATACAGGTAATGAGTTCAAACAGGTGCAGTTAAGACAGGTAATGAGTGGAGGGCAATAGGAGGGCAACAGGAGGGCTTCTTAGAGAAAAACTAACAGGTCTGTGAGAGCCAGAATTCTTACTGGTTGGTAAGTGATCAAATACTTATGTCATGCAATAAAATGCTAATTAATTATTAAAAAATCATACAATGTGATTTTCTGGATTTTTTTTTATTCCTTCTCTCACCGTTCAAGTGTACCTATGATAAAAATGACAGACCTCTGCATGCTTTGTAAGTAGGAAAAACTGCAAAATCGGCAGTGTATCAAAAACTTGTTCTCCCCACTGTATGTAGAGCACATGATTTTGAAACGTGATGTCACCATATTCATCATGAATGCGCTTTCCCTGGCAGACAGTAAACTTCAAACTTATGTAGCTTATAAATATAACTTAAAAAAAAAAAGTTAACTTCCATTAGGATTTTGTTTGGGTTTTCAGCAGAGAACACACTTCCCATCAACTGCGGTCATACATTACGCCTATCCAAAGCTCTCTCCCTTTTAAGGCTACGCTTTGGGCTGATCAAACACCCCATTACAAAACTCACATTTATCCACAATGCCACTGCAAACACAACAGGGCAAATGTACGTAGAACTGCAGCTTGATTTTCTTCTTTAGGCAACTTAATGTTTTCCACCCAGTCTAAATGGATGCAGGAAATGCTGTCACACCACTTAGCTTTCCAAACTTCCAGAATGAGGTTTTGGCTCTGAGTGATGGCTGTGTGGTGGATTCCAGCTCTGTGTCGGCCGACCCCGCTCACATTTCTTTCCTTGGAGTTTGGTGCCTCCCTTGTGCTGGAGTAGAGACTCCATTCTCCCCCTGCTGCCAGTACTAGTCATCTCACATCCAGACTGCATTGTGTGTATGTGTGTGTGTGTGTGTGTGTGTGTGTGCGTGTGCGTGTGTGTGAGTTGGGTGTGATCCTGGTTCCACTCTACATGTTATGTGGGGACCTGAAGTCTCCATAAACACATTAAAACCTGAGAATTCAGTCCATTCAGCCCATCGCCACAAAGGTAAAATGGTTATTTCCGGTTTAGCAAATAGTTTCAGGGGGAAATTTACAATTGGGCTTATTGTTACAATTGGGGTTGGTTTTAGGGTTAGGCTTAAAGGTTAGGTTAGTACGGTTAGAGTTAAGGCAGAGTTTAAGTCAGACTTAGCACAAGGAATGTTTTGTTTTAGGTTTAGGATTAAAGGTTAGGTTAGTACGGTGTCAGTTAAGGTAGAGTTAAAGTCAGGATTAGGATTGTGAAAGTTTTTTCTCATAATTTTTTTTTTAAAAGGAATTAAATAAGATTTGTATATACATTTAAAAGGAGAATAATTAAACCATCATTCTGCACCCTGGGAAAGCTATATGTCCAATGTTCATCCAATCATGTCCAATTATCATGATTTAGTGACTTTGATTGATCTTCGGATAGTTTTTAGGACAGACTAACTTTAGATTTTGTGTGCATGTACGCAACATAGTGTATGATGGGGTCAATTCAATTTGATACTGTTGTTTTCTTTTTCTTTATGTTGTTTTAATGCTTTCATTTTAACTGAGATAAGTGTATGAATGAATTGCGTTTTGGGAAGTCTGTAATGAAAATAAATGTACTCGTTTGCCAAGAATAGTGAACATTTTATAAAACTTGTTTTGTCCTTTTTTGCCATACAGTACCTTTCAATTGTAACTCACCTCTGTAAGAGCACACAAAATGTTCTACTTATGGAATCCTCTCCAAAGTGAACACCGATGCTTCATCCTATAGTTGTAACAATAACAGGTTAGTGCTCAGTTAGACCTGTCAGAACTCAGTGCGCATGGTGTCTGAGAAGCAGTTAACACCAACAGGAATCGGTGTTAAGGATGAGCCCCAAGCTAAATGCTGAAAAGTTTGACAGCATTACAAGTGGTGACACTTACCTCTGCTCCTTTCCCACAGCTACTGTATGGATGAAGCAAAGGTTAAGTGGAATGCTTCATTAAACATGTTTTAACCAAAATACCCTGACAACTCCTTTTTATAATTGCGACGTCGATGCAAGATTAGCCCTGAAACCTGAAGAATGTGGGATACAGTGCAGCATCCCCCAAAATATTGCTTAAATAACGAAAAGAAAAAGCATTTTATTGACTTTTACTCCTGACATCGTCCTTTGATGTAGAACACAATTATTTTTGTTATCATCTGAGCAAAGTTTACTCATATTTGACAACAAATTTGAGGAAACTTTGTCCCCTGAAGTCTTTGTCTGAAAAAATCTCTGTCAGGTCATTATAAATAACTCTACAGATATGAGCACAGATGACAGTTGGTTTAGCCTCTGTATTCAAACCTCAAAATTGACTCTTTTCATCTTTTTCTCTCAACCGCTCTCCCTCTGTCTCTCCCTTTCTCTCTTCATATCAAAGCCTTCTCTCTGACGATGTGGACTAGACTAGAACAAGACTTCATTGTCATGTCTCTTGAGCCAGCCAGAAAACACAAAAAACGTTTTCATTCCTGTTTCTTTGTGAAAATAAGGTGGCAAAAAAAGAGAGAGAAAAGGTGGAATGGAGAGGACTTGTCCATACCACACAAAAGCTATTTTTCTGTGGGTTACCGGTCCAGGTGACACGTTTGAAATCGAAGAACATAATTTCAGCCCGTCAAGGAGACAAGAAAAGATTTTTCAGAAAATACCCTTTTGCCCTGTTGTAACCAGATAGTTGTCCTGTAGAGACGCTAGTGGTATCGTTGCTGTATAGAACAGAGAGGACAGGAGATGGGAGTTAAGGAATTTCACACAAAGTGGCCAATGACTCCGCTAGGTTCTTGCGTTGTTCTGGTTGCCCTTGTTCGAGTGGTTTAAAGGGAGTCTACGAAGCCTCTGTGAGGCTTGTCAGTCAAATACGGTGGAGCTGAAGAAGGTATTCCTTCACTGTCACTCTGTAGGAACTACTCCCATGATGCCCAAGGGGCTGCATTAACGCAGTCATGGCAGGCCTGGAAAAAGCCTCTTAAGGTAGGTGTTACTACACGCCCTCCAGTGCAGAACTTCCACTGCTGTCTGCTTCGCATGCCTTCTGGCTGTAGGCAACCATGCAACACTTTGGTTGGGCTTATCTCTCAGTTCCTTTGGATCCATGAAGATCAAAGGCGGTGTGTTAAGAACATCTAATAGCAGGACCGAGCCAAAAACACTGAGAAGACAGAGTCAGCATTCTGTAAATACTGCTCCGAGTTAATTGATTTATGGAATTCCTCCTACTGCATGTCAGCTAATATTGTAGATATGTCTTAATAATCCTCCTAGGTTGTGTATATGTAACAGTTTCCTGGCATTCATGATTGTCTGTTGACGGGTCATTGAAAAAGAAATCCATGGAATTCCTTTGGAATCTCTATGGAATTTTGAGGCACTGACATAAAAGAGAGATACTACTCCCGTTGTGCATTGTGCCTTGTGCCTTGTGCCTGGATTCCTGTTTGATTCTACCTGTGTGGTCTAGCTTTACAGATTTATTGATTATTAAATAGTCCACATGTACTTGTTTATAAATCACACAAGTAAATGTTTGAATCACAAGTAATCATTTGAAGACTCGCCTGGTTTGAAACTCCAATGGACTTCAAGAAATACAGACAATTATCCAGGATTAATTGGGTTCCTATCATAATGATGTAAGCCACGGATAATGGCGGACTTTAAGTTTACTTCTCAGTTCACCCGTTTCACACATTAAAATAAGTTGTACACAGACACAGGAACACACTGGAACAGAAGCGTGTTGTGTTTGGCACTTTATAACAACTCATGAAGCATTCATAACGGACAAGTAAATAATGTGTTCATCAGTCACAGGAATCCCAGACAAAATCTGTCTTTTCTCTCCACCGTGCTATGTACGCCATGTAGACTGTACGCCATGTAGACTGTACGCCATGTAGACTGTACGCCATGTAGACTGCTTGTGCTACTTTTACACTACGTCAACACCTGAAAGTAAACGGTTGTAGCGCAGTATTCACAGCCCATGTAACGATCACAATGAGGAGATAACATTGAGACAGGCCAAGCCTTCCTGTGTGGAGGATGTGACTGGTCTGATGCAGTATCCAATAAGGAACGACCTGACACCACACTTGAAGTCCAGTTCCAGACAAGCACGCCCCCAAAACGTCTTGGAACTATCTATTACCCATAGACAGATGTGGAATTGAGTGACAATAACAAGCTGTTACAAACATACAACCTTGGCGGCAAATTACTGTGGTTGGTAGCAGACAATACTGCCAAGCCTATTAGCCAATAAAGAAAATGTCTTGCCCCAAGACCTGGGAGGGACGCCAAAGTCATTCCGTTTCCCAACAATAGCAAAGCGCCCTTTAATGATTTGAACAGCCGATCCAGTCAGCCTGCTACTGTTGTCTGGCAAACTTTTGGAAAGAATTGTGTTTGTCCACATACACAACACACAAATGTACACAAGTTAACAACACACTTTGAGCATGCTTAAGGAAGGACAATCAAAGGCCAAGCCCTGACACAAATGCCCTGATGACTGGCTGAATGAAATTGATTGAAACCCGTGGCTGTAGGTTTTTATACTCCACAATGTCATGGATTGAAAGTTACCTACTGTGTTTCTAAGGCAACCCATTTTGCATCAGCATCTGGCCAACTGACCCAGGTAACTATCAACTGACCCTCAACACAGCTCACGCCTTTCTCCTAAAAGAAGCATATCGGCGCCCAACCAGGCCGTTTGGGTGAAGATAAAAAGGCCACAGATGAGAAGCTCAGGGTAGATGTCAAGGCAGAGGAAGCTGCAGGGCTACCAAGGGACATGTCTGCCTCGCCACTCCCGGTCACCTTTTGTGACTTTGTGCCACAGCAATGTGGAAGCAGACAGCGCAGGAAGACAGCCAGGGAGGAAACGCGCAGAGGATGCCTGAATATTGATCGACCAGCCCCCAGCGGTTCGTCTTTCGGTTTTGGCTTACCACTCGCATCTCCTGAGGGTTTTGGTTAAAATGACATTTTACATGAACGATCATTTGACCAGAGAGGCAGGTCGATAGAAACTAAATAACAATGTTGACCCATCCCATCTCAGCTAAATATTCTAACTTGACCTTATATGCTGTCCACTTTGTTTTAAATAATTGCATGACTTAAATTTGAAAATAAATACACACATATCTCACGTCAACTTGCATGGCTGATCATGGGCATGCCAAATGTTGTAGTAAAAAATGATTAAATGCATTATTTATAAGATTATTGATAAAATGTCAATGATTAGCCAGTTAAAGAAACTTAAACACAAAAATCTAATTCTTGTCTGCAAAACAGAATCACTTCATCATGTTGTAAGAAGCATATCCTGGTATCCTAAGACCTGTTGGACATCAGCAGGCTAATGTAAGCTAATATTACACATTGTTAGTTCTCAAATTGAGAAATTCTTTGCAATCAAAGATCAGAAACTACCAGTTTTAATATCAGCCAACACTCCATGCGAAGTAAGTTGAGGCAAAAACGTTACTTGCTAGATTCAATTCATTAAAAACATCTTGCTTGGTGACAAGCTAGTTCTTCTCTCTAGTTTGTTTCTCTGATTTTTTTTTTGCTAGAAGAGAAAAGTCAGGGATGTTAGAATTTTCATTGCATTTATAACCCCTCCTTTGTTTCAGAGGAAATACAGATATCGTATTCAATAGTATTTAAAAATGTGTAAGTAAGCCACCTGGCTCGAGAGATTAGGCCAGGGTTCATTCTGGAAATCGCCTGCACATTTGACCATTACATGTAGCAGGTCTTATTCCTGAATTTTACCTGGGATGAAACACAGCAAAACATATATGCTTCTATTGGTGGTTTTGCCAGAGCCTTCATGAAAGTGAGAAAATGTTGTTGCCAGCACAAATTCACAGAGAACTATGGGTAAAAGAATGCGATGATGTCATGCTAGTATCACCCGAGACACACCCAACTTGAGACTCCATTGACATAAAATATTTATTATAATACTATAAATATATATATTTTTTTCATTAAACTATCCTATTATGTTTAAAAAGTGACAATCTTTGAAGGTCCAGTAACAGTGCTGCCAAACAATATCATGTGTGAAAATATTACTAGTAATGTGAAAATTGTAAGGAGCAGAGATCCCCGTAAGAAACTTGACAGTCCTCGACATTTCCTTAATCAATGTCCTATGTTGTACAATGAAAAGCTGTCACACACCTTGCCACCAATTTGACCAAGGCTATTAGAAAATGTCAAGGAGCCTCCACTGCTGGGATGTCTTCCAATCTATTTGTGAGAAAGTTCTCTGGTCACATTTTTTAGCAATATAAATAGCCTGATCTTTGGATCAGGCCATGCAGCCAGATTTAAGTAATCATTAGTGAATAGTTTATAAGAACCTATATTAAACCTTGTACAAAGTTGTAGTGATGAATACATTACGAATAAACAATTCAGTGATCCCTTGTGAAAGTTTTATCATTTGGAGTTATCCTAAAGTGCGACCAAACAGGGAGAGACAGACTGATATGATGAGATAAGACGCGGCGTCCCTCCCTACCTCCCTCCCTCCCCCCAATGGCGGGATGTTCTCAGCAGCCTCCCTCCCTCCCCCCGATGATGGGATGTTCTCAGCAGTTGTGAAGCGGCACTGGCGACTGGCAGTCGGTCTGGCTCCAGAGGCTGGCCTGGCATAGACAAACAGCTAGACATTCTGTCATGGGCTTCACTTTCACTGGGCTCAGCTAAACAAGCTCCCCGAGCACACTGCAAAAACACACACACACACACTCACACAGGCAGGCAGACAGGCAGGCACGAACACACATACTCTAACACTCACACGCACACACACATGCACAGACACACTTCCTTCCGCGATGCCTGAACCCGATACTGAACACAGGAGCTGTTTACTCTTTTCTACTTGTCCACACACACACTAATTTACGAGGAGAGAGAAGCAGATAGGGCCTGACAGATGACATTGTGTTTACTGTGAGAGACTGAAGCAGATGTACGGTGTGTACTGTATTCTGATGGATGATGTACTGAGACTGCAAGATGTTTATTACAGAGCCCACTGGTCCCCCTATTCCTGCCCTGTCTGGCTGAACAGGCTGAACACATACGATCTACTATCCATGTGGTCTCAAGTCGCTTGCAGCTATTTTAGTGAACATTTTAAGTGTCATTCTTTTTTAAATTTTTGATTGAAAGTCTTCTTATTTGGTTTCTTCCACTTTATGTATAATGAATCACTGTGTTTATTACACTGTGTATTAAATTAGGAACATAACTTTAATGTGTATGCATTTGGTCAAAGGTACCGAAATGTTCTGAAACAGGTTAAAAGTCCAGGATCTTTTTTCCTTTTTCTTTTTTTCACAGTGTTTTTTTTTCTCATTACAATGTGGATGTATAATACATTTAAAAAAAGGTAAAATCTAGGATCTGACTTAAGTTGGCCTTTAAATAAAGATTACACATTAAGGAATAAATGGTTCCATATTAATTAATTTAACTATTTATGTTGTTTTCCCCACTACTTCTGTTTAACTATAAGGACAAGACTTTCGGCCTGATTTATTTCTGAGATGTAAAAAACATTATTGTAAACAGTTTTCTGCCTAATAATGACTGTATGTCGTTTTTTCTTATTCTGTTTATGGAACTCAGTCAGTGATGTGCAACAATTGCCATTTTCATCCCTTTACACTATCATTCAAAAAAAAATCTACTGCACAAATCTGGCATCAACCCAGCTATTGTAGTGTAAAAACATTGTGTAAAGCCATTATTAATAACTTGGTTGGACCAAATTGTTATTTTTGTTGCTATCTTAATTTGTCACTGATGTACAGTAGCTCACAAAAGTGAGTACACCCCTCACATTTTTGTAAATATTTGAGTATATCTTTTCATGTGACAACACTGAAGAAATGACACTTTGCTACAATTTATAGTAGTAAGTGTACAGCTTGTATAACAGTGTAAATTTGCTGTCCCCCCAATAAACACAACACACAGCCATTAATGTCTAAACCACTGGCAACAAAAGTGAGTAACCCCCTAAGTAAAAATTTCCAAATTGGCCCCAAAGTGTCAGTATTTTGTGTGGCCACCATTATTTTCCAGCACTGCCTTAACACTCTTGGGCATGGAGTTCACCAGAGCTTCACAGGTTCCCACTGGAATCATCTTCCAATCATCCATGATGACATCACAGAGATGGTGGATGTTAGAGACCTTGCGCTCCTCCACCTTCCATTTCAGGATGCCCCACAGATGCTCAATAGGGTTTAGGTCTGGAGACATGCTTGGCCAGTCCACACCATTACCCTCAGCTTCTTTAGCAAGGCAGTGGTCGTCTTGGAGGTGTGTTTGGGGGTCGTTATCATGTTGGAATACTGCCCTGCGTCCCAGTCTCCGAAGGGAGGGTATCATGCTCTGCTTCAGTATGTCACAGTACATGTTGGCATTCATGGTTCCCTCAATGAAATGTAGCTCCCCAGTGCCCACTGCACTCATGCAGCCCCAGACCACGACACTCCCAGCACCATGCTTGACTGTAGGCAAGACACACTTGTCTTTGTACTCCTCACCTGGTTGCCGCAACACGCTTGACACCATCTGAACTAAATAAGTTTATCTTGATCTCATCCGACCACAGGACATGGTTCCAGTAATCCATGTCCTTTAGTCTGCTTGTCTTCAGCAAACTGTTTGCGGGCTTTCTTGTGCATCATCTTTAGAAGAGGCTTCCTTCTGGGACGACAGCCATGGAGACCAATTTGATGCAATGTGCAGCGTATGGTCTGAGCACTGACAGGCTGACCCCCCACCCCTTCAACCTTTGCAGCAATGCTGGCAGCACTCATACGTCTATTTCCCAAAGACAACCTCTTGATATGACGCTGAGCATGTGCACTCAACTTCTTTGGTCGACCATGGCGAGGCCTGTTCTGAGTGGAACCTGTCCTGTTAAACAGCTGTATGGTCTTGGCCACCATGCTGCAGCTAAGATTCTGGGTCTTGGCAATCTTCTTATAGCCTAGGCCATCTTTATGTAGAGCAACAATTCATTTTTTCAGATTCTCAGAGAGTTCTTTGCCATGAGGTGCCATGTTGAACTTCCAGTGACCAGTATGAGGGAGTTTGAGAGCGATGACACCAAATTTAACACACCTGCTCCCCATTCACACCTGAGACCTTGTAACACTAATGAGTCACATGACACCGGGGAGGGAAAATGACTAATTGGGCCCAATTTGGACATTTTCATTTATGGGTGTACTCACCTTTTGTTGCCAGCGGTTTAGACATTAATGGCTGTGTGTTGTGTTATTTTGAGGGGACAGCAAATGTACACGTATACAGGCTGTACACTCACTACTTTACATTGTAGCAAAGTGTCATTTCTTCAGTGTTGTCACATGAAAAGATATACTCAAATATTTACAAAAATGTGAGGGGTGTACTCACTTTTGTGAGATGCTCTAGGTCAGGGGTGTCAAACCGGTTCCACAGAGGGCCGAGTGTCTGCAGGTTTTTGGTTTTTCCTATAAATTGGTTCCTAGTTCATACCTACACAACCAGGTGAGCGTAGAAACTAATCAATCAGTGACCTAATTAACCAATCAAGTACAAGGAGAGAGCAAAAACCTGCAGACACTCGGCCCTCCGTGGAACCGGTTTGACACCTGTGCTCTAGGTTATAAGAATTGGTGATTTATGTTAACATGTTGCTCGAATAGTGGAGGCAAGTCTTTGCTTTCTTGTCATGACTAAAACTATTTGTTTTTCATTGTTGTCTTCTACTCTCAGACGTACAATCATGTATAAGCTATGAGTACCATCTGATCGAGGTAATAATAAATATAGGCTATGAATAATGGTTTATGGAAGAGTGTGCAGTCTTTAGTTCCCTGTACAGAGCTCAACGCTGGTGTTGTCAAATATTGCTCTCTGCTCTCACTTTGCGGTAAAATCAATGTACTACAGTATCGCGGTAATGATCTCACTGAGTGTACACCCAGACTCACGGGCGCTTGTCCTTTTTATTCTTTCGTTCTTTCTAGCCTTTTCTAATAAAAGTGAGAGTGTTGGTAGCGAGTAATGCTGCATGACCAAGAATAAAACATGGATGCACAGATTGAGAAACATACGTGTCCAATGGGTTCATGCCAGATACGCATTCAGCCCTATAAATCCTGATGAGTGACGGCCCCAGAATTCTTTCAGCATTTCGTCAGGCGCACAGGTAATTATGCAGCGGTTCCACGACTGGCTGTGACGGAAGGGGACCCCGCTGAGATCATCTGAAGACCCACACTGCATGATAACGTGGGGTGCCACGCACACACACACACACACACACACATAAACTGATATGCCTTGGGGTGGAAGGGGGGAGATAAATGAGGCGAAGGGGCTTAGCCAAACAGAACAGCCCCAGGGGTGGATTTTCAACCCAAAGAGCCCCACCCGCGCTGACATTAGCATGTTTATAGAGGTTGAATGTGTTTGTTTACATTCCACCGCCCCTGGAATCACCTTTTGATGAAACCTATTAGGAGCAAAGGAGTCTGGGAGAAGCCAGTGCTCTGTGATGACGGCTAGCACATGAATGGTTGTGTGCACCTCGTTGTGTACCAAACAAACCTGATGATTTCAGCCCTCAGATGACAGTTAGAGTCATCAAGCCTGTTCCATGGTGTTGTTGTTGGTTATATCCCACTGTGAGAATACCTGGGTCTCAAACCTACATCCAGACACACAAGTGACCATTGTTGGCTCACATAAATCCTATTGTTAAGGCTATTTTTCTTTTGCTAAATTAATTCCCGAAAGCCTCATGATAGAATAGGGTGTCGGGTCCAAGAACTAAAATAGGCACAAACATTTTTACGGAATTTGATGAGAAAACAAACAAACAACAACAGCGTTCTCACTCACACTGGCCAACCGTGGAAATACAATGGCAGCCCTGGGACATCATTTGCATACTGTCAAGGGAGTGAATGGAGAAACGAAATCAACCACAGACAGAGTCAATGGGCTATGAACTGATCTTCAATGCATGTCAGACAGTTTGACTAAAGGCTTTAGATCATATAAATGCAAATTTGGGATTATTCTCATTACACGTGACACAAAGTTCAATTACGGTTTACTGCAGGGAGGGGTTCCACGAAAGGTGATGGGCCTCATTGCCAATCTAGGTCCTGCGGAGCTCTGGAACGCACATTTTTGTCCCAATCCACTCTTGCTCATTCTAATAATCCCAGCTTGTGGATGACGTGGCCAAGTTACCATGGCCAACTGCCGAAGACAGATTTGACGCAAATTAGTGTGTACTAAACTGTGACATTTCTTAAATTTCTGTTACAGTTGATTAGACAAAAACAATTGTTGCAATAAAAGTTAGGGTTAGGGTTTTTGCAATGGTTGTAGATGTCTTCATTGATCACAGTTGATTATGGGATAGAAATTCTGGAAATTATTTTCAGTCAATTGTAATGGGTAGTGTACAGTAAGAGTTATGTCTAATGTGAAAAGAGTGAAATAAACTGTAACAGATTGCCTTCAGCACTTCAAAGACTCCTTTTGAAACATATGCCATGCATTGTTTGATCTTGGGCTAACTGATTGTTACGACGACTAAACTGAGGGAATTACACAATGCTATGTTTTGATGATTGTTGTTCTCAAAAGTCATTAAAACATAACATAGTTCTCATTATATTTCACCAAAAACATAGTGGTTGAATCAATAATCTTGTGGTGTAAGGTGTTTACAAACCAAATGAATGCAAGATCAGTTGTTTTGAATGCAACTGATTTTAGGTTTATCAGGTGCAATAGGTTTATCAGGTGCTATAGCTTTATCAAGTGCTGTAGGTTTATCAGGTGCTATAGGTGTATCAGGTGCTATAAGTTTATCAGGTGCTATAGGTTTATCAGGTGCTATAGGTGTATCAGGTTATATAGGTTTATCAGGTGCTATAGCTTTATCAAGTTCTGTAGGTTTATCATGTGCTATAGGTGTATCAGGTGCTATAGGTGTATCAGGTGCTATAGGTTTATCAGGTGCTATAGGTGTATCAGGTGCTATAGCTTTATCAAGTGCTGTAGGTTTATCAGGTGCTATAGCTTTATCAAGTGCTGTAGGTTTATCAGGTGCTATAGGTGTATCAGGTGCTATAGGTTTATCAGGTGCTATAGGTTTAGATTCTAATCTCTTGAAACAGAATACACATGCATCCCAAAACGACCTGCTGCAAGCCTGAACGTCATTTTGATTGTGACTCTCTATGGAAGACGGGAATATTGATAGTTTTCCTGAATTTGCTGTACCAAGCCAATACATTCCACCATAAATCAAAAAGTAAGCTATGAAGCAATGCTCTAAGAATCATAGATCGACTCAAGCCAACAGTGTCTTTTTCCAGAACACACCTGAACGCTCCTGTCAGGACTCTTCAAGCCTCCTGACAGAATGTTCTATGGGTAAATGACTCAATAGAAGAGGTTTTTGGAGAACATGGGTCGTGTTACGTCTGGCGAAAACCAAACATTGAATTCCAATGCACTGACCCCATACCAAAGGTCAAGCAAAGTGGTAGTGTGATGTTGGGGATGTTTTGCTGCACAAGACCTGGTATACCTGCCATGGTCCAAGACCAAATACAGCTCCAGAAAAAATGAAGAGACCACTGCACCTTTTTCTTTCCTTTCCAAAAAAGTCAAAAAGGAATGTTTTTAGTGATGAACAGAAGTGTTCAATTTGCAGTGGTCTCTTAATTGTAACCCTTCTGTTCCTCTCTCAAAACCTCCCTTTTTGACTTTTTTGGAAAGGAAAGAAAAAGGTGCAGTGGTCTCTTGTTTTTTTCCGGAGCTGTAATGTAAAACACATTTCAGAATGAGTCTGAAGTACTAAAGGTACAGTTACATATGTTACAGTTTATTTCACTGCTTTCTTTTCAGTTAACTCTTCATAATTTCTATCCCATAATCAAAATGTGATCAGTGAAGACATCTTCAACAATCAGTGATGCAACAAAACTAACCTTTTCAGATATTTCCCCCCTTGTGTAGTCAGTTTTAACAAAAATCAGGAAGCATAGATAGATATGTCAGTGTTTGGTGCACACTATACTAATTTGTGTCAGCTCTGTCTTCTGCTTTTGGTCATGATATCTGGTCCACGTCACAACTCATATTTTCATTTTCCATGCACTTTTGGAAAAAAAATTTGGCATGGCATTTCCAAACCTGACATTGGTCACAAGTTCAGGCACACAGAGAGTTGTTGATTGGTCATTGATATTACACCGAGTTTTGGCCCGCTAGAAGGCTGCTTTGCCAGCAAAGATGTACTTCTGATGGTTCACAGCTGCTCAGTTTGTGGTTTTGACACTTTCAAGAGACCTATTCCTCTGACTTGCCGTCTGTCCTTCTCCATTTTGAAAGACATTGCCAGTGTTCACCTTCTAAACCCCCTGAAGCAGATAGCATCAGAACTCGTTCTGATGATTGTTCTGATAGACAGTCATATCAAAGGGGTCACCAAAACAGAATTCTGTCATTTAAAAAATATAGCCAGAATCAAGGGCCTGGTGTCCCAAAAAGACCAATAGAAGCTCATCCATGCTTTTATCTCTAGTATCATTGACTACTGTAATGGCTTCTTATCTGGACACCCCAAAAGGACTGTAAAACAGCTGCAGCTCATTTAGAGCACTGCAACGAGAATGTTAACCAGGACCAAGAGAACAGAGCACATCCCTCCGGTTCTTACATTTTTGCACTGGCTTACAGTCAGTTACAGAAAATATTAGTGGTGCTTTTCGTCTGTCACTGACAGGTTTAGGCCCCAAATACATTTCTGATATGTTTGAAGAATATAAACCAAGCAGGGCTCTTTGATCCATGAACTCAGATCAGCTAGTAGAGCCCAGAGTCCAAACTAAACCTGGAGAAGCAGCATTTAGCAGTTATGCTGCACACAACTACTAGAAGATCTTAGATGTGGCCCAAACGTATGTATTTTTAAATCTAGGTTAAAACATTTCTCTTTTCAAGCGCCTATGACTGAGCACTTAAACTTAACTGCACTGTTTTGCCTTACAGCTTTTATAGCTTCCTCATGGAATCTACTACGGAATCTACCAGTTATGTTTTTATAAATTTTTTATTCTATTTCTATTTTCTTATTCAATGTTTTATTGTTGCTTATTGTTTTTATTCTAGTATTTATTCTAATGTATTTTTTATATTGGTCTTTCTTTGTTTTTATTCTATTTAAATTTTTCTATGTTTTACCAATCATTAAATTATTTTTCTGTAATGCAAGTTCTGGTGCTAATCAGAGGAATAACCTCTGTGTAAATGTAACAATCTGCTGACTGTTTTCATTCTATTGCATTTTTATATTTTTCTTCTCATAGTAAAGTACGATGAATTGCTTCTATGTATGAATTGTGCAATATAGATCAACTTGTTTGCATCACATAGTTTATATGGCTGGATGATTTCTAGTTGTGGTTATTTCTATGGATGGCAATCTTGTCCTGTATTTAAAAGTATTGTATTGAACATGGTCTTTTGTTGATCACAAGTACCAAAGCGACTTAAATCAGGAACTAAAACAAGAAATTCACATTCAAAACACCAAATCTATTCTCGTGATATGAAAGACAGCAGTTTGACAGCAATCATTGCTAAGACCAGTAATTGACCTTAGGGGGAGCAATTGTGTTTTCCCAGTTTGGCATTGGGGGTAACAGCTACGTGTAGGGCGCGTTCAGACCTTGAACAAAATGTTGACATTTCTGGTGGTTCCCAAGAAGAGGCTTGAGAACCACTGTGTAAATTATGTAATTATATATGTGAAATGGATTCAGAACTACTAGTCAATCTTTGAATGTGGCACTTTTTTGATCTCAGAAAAACACTTTAAATACATTTAAGAAACCATGAGATATGCAGTATCCTACTTTGCCACTGGGAGGCACTAGATGACCTTGCTTGCTGACAATCCAACTCCAAAGGCCACAAACACAAAGCTACCTGAATGAGAGGAAGCATGTGTTGTTCAAATAATGTCTCTCCTTGAATTTTAAGAATCTTGATTATATCAAAAAGTGGAGGAGCAGTTTACAGCATTTTTCTTGTTCAGTACAGATTGGAGTAATAGATTTAGAAAATGCACAACTTTCAGATTATACGCATTATATATACATTTTCAAGTTAGTTTCCATGTTTTTGTATGTATTCATAAATATACTGTATATACACACAGAAATATATAAGACAACAAAACAGTGATAAATGCTACTTTGGATGCCTCCACACAACCTCTGATTCAAAACAAAAGCAAACATAAAACAATAAATACCAGACATTCACTGAGTCACTCATGGTCAAGGTGTGCCCACTTAAACCTAAGATATCACTGTCTGCTCAGTGTATCACAAACTACACGAAGCATCACCGCATCTGTGTTTCATAACCACTATCAAAGAAAGTGGGTGAGCATACAGGAAATCTTATCACAAACAACAGAACGTCAGTCCTCATGTCTCAACAATATTGCCTGACAGTCATTTTGCATGAGTCACATCGTGATGGAGTAGAGTCACAGCAGTCTACAGTTGTAAGTGCTTGGGCGGCGCAACCATTTATGGCTCTGTATGACATTGTAGTACCCCGGGGGTATGACTAAAAAAAGTTGCTAATACATTGCTCTGTGTGTCTTTGTGTTTGTGTGTGTGTGTGTGTGAACATGACCTGCATGACTCAAGTGAACTTCAGCTCACCCCCAGTACAATAGAACGGTCACCTCAGCAAATTGTGATTAGTTCCAAGTGGACATTCACACCTGAATCATCCTAGCCAAAACAACATAAACTTGAAATTGGCTGACATTGCTGTGTAGTTACAAGTGGGAGTGGTCAGTGGATGTCGTTCTGGCATGAAATCTAAAGGTTAGAACTGGTTTCAGTCACCACAAGTTCTGTACCTGATTAAAACAATGGCCAGACAAAAAAAGACCACCATTCTTTTCTTTCTTTTTTTTTTATTATTTGAAAGAACGTTTGTTGATGGATGGTATCTTTATTTTAACTTTTTTGTTTTAAAAAAGTTGGCACATATTAGACATTTTGACCTTACTGAAGCCATCCTAAGGTCTATACTAAGCCCTACATTTGCAATTTCTACTAAACTATATAGAATATTAAGATGGTCATATCATGAATTATTTAGCAATTAATTAAACTAAACAACAGGGCACACAGAAATACATTAAAATAACATTAGGAAGTTTGTTTTACAGTATTTTTCCTACATCTGAGACTTACAGTATAACAAATCTCGGGATACCCATACTGCACCACTTGACTTAAAGCGTCCTTGTTTCCCCGTTTCCACTTTCTTCATTGCTGCAGCAACAGTACCTGCCACTGCCATGTTCCTGGGAGTGGTTGGGGTTAAGGTTAGGGTTAGGCTTAAGGGGGAAATGTAATCCAGCCGTGTTCATTTCAATGACAAAATGCAAGGTTTTTGGGGGGGCTGTTAGGTGATGTGAGCATGTTGTGAGGGCATGAACATAGTGGGATCAAAGTTTAGAAAAGCTGAAAGAAATACAGCACTGTTTAAAATCTTAGGCACCTGAACGTCAAACTAAAGCCATTTATTTGGGTATTTTTTTAGTATTTTTAGTATTTTTTTGTAAAAATATTTATACAGCTCTGGAAAAAACTAAGAGACCACTGCACATTTTTCTTTCCTTTCCAAAAAAATCGAAAAGGAAGGTTTTGAGTGAGGAACAGAGGTTCAATTTGCAGTGGTCTCTTAATTTTAACCCTTCTGTTCCTCACTCAAAACCTTGCTTTTAAATTTTTTTGTAAAGGAAAGAAAAAGGTGCAGTGGTCTCTTAATTTTTTCCAGAGCTGTATATATTTGTTGAAATTGTTTATGATTTATAATTTTATTATGATACCTATTATACTGAGATAGCAACTTCTCTTTCTGGTGACCAAAAAAAGCATAGATTATTAGATAATACAAAACATGAATATACAAGTATGGTACAAATACATTACAAAGATAATAGTTTGGCTCTGCCTTAAGTTATAAATATTGGAATACTTTATTTAAATTATATATTTATTTTAGATCATCCTTTCAAATCTAATATTCAATAAAGAGACCCTCTATGACATTGGTGTCAGTTTATCATTAGAGAAGGCCTACTTACCCTGTTGGACCTTGTGGCTGAAAGCAGTCACGGAAAAGGGTCCTGCTTTAAACACTGCTATTTCTTGTTAGGTCTAGCCAGAAACAGCTTCAGAGGCTGGCCTGCATTTCAATTATTGTGCTTTATCATAGAGTGTTGAAAGTAATTTACTACCAATTCCTCTCAAGATTAACCTGGTGTTTTTCCACGGGGGTCATGCATCTGCTGCTCTTGTCCATCTCTGTGTGATTTTGTTAGCCATGATTTGTTAGCCATCCTCTCTCTCTCTTTCAAACCATGTAATTTTAGACCAGTGCCAAGATTTGTATTGCGCAACGGCATTTTGTATTGCGCACCTTGAAACTACCACCATACAAGAGGTTTACAAAACAGAGGTGGCGCCAGGGCAGGGACCTTGACAGGAATTACCAGGACATTGGTGGCAGTGCACCGCCTTGTTTTGCTGACAGGGGACCCTGCACTGTCAAGGCCTAAGGAGGGGCAGACTTGAATCGGCACTTAGGGCTACACCATGATTTGATTGCTTGGAAGGCCGGGCCTTCACTCTGGCTTGAGGACTCATTGGCCAGGAGAGGTCTGATTTACAGTGACTTCAGGTGTGCACACAATGAGAGCACATAACCGTAAAATTGTGCTACGTTATTTCTAGAATGGAGAACTGGGACAAACGCCATCCATAGCAGAATGAGAGATTGATCAACAACAAAATCTACTTTTCGGAAGGGGGGAACTGACATTTGAATCATTTAGCAGATGGTCTAATCCAGAGCCTGGTGGAACAAACACACAACTCTAAAGTAACAAAGAAATTCCCGGGCTTACTACTGGGTAGTTTGTGTTGCATACATTTTGTTATTAAAAAAGTGAAATATGTACATTCTGTATTCAACATTTAATCCTTTATTCAACAAGAGATTTTGGTTGAGTGTCTACAAAGACTTATTGTCAAAATATGCTAAATAATAGAGAAAATCTGAACGAGGCAAATACCATTTAATTACACTGTACATTGACACTGTACAGTCCTTCACCTGATAATCTTAACCAATGCAATTTACATAATTGACTACACAATGATGTCCTTTTAGTACTTCAGCATTTACGTTGCAGGGCAAGGATAGGTGATGAATAAGACCACTGGAAAGCTGCAGTGCCATTAGGGTGCTAAGAGGGCCAGACAGAACAACAACACCCCTGCCCTTTTGACTAGGGCCATGGGATCATTCCTGACATCAGAGTCGGGACGGACGTTTATGTCCCGACCCAAAAGAATGTCCCCCTTCCTACCCACGGAATTTCTTCCATCCGCGATCCAGCCGGGGACCGACCTTATTTAGCGTCAGGCGCAAGCCGGCAGCGCGAGATAGATCTTGTGGGACAATTGTGCAGCATGTTTCGTAATTTTTGAAGACCCTCAAATGGATTCTGCTTCATTAGGAAATAGGATGGAGTATTGCTCCCTCTATTCAGTCTGCTGGAATTGAGCTGCTAGTGTAAACAGAGAGGCAGTACCACTCTACCCTAATTGTATCAGCCAAAAGTAAATTAGAGAAAAGGGTGATGACCTCTAAGAGGAAGAAGAGTTTGTGTATGTGTGTGTGTATGAGACAGAGGGAGAAAGGGAGAAGGAGAGAAGTTTTGGGACAAATGAGGGTTAGTGAAATGTTTGAATGGCATGGACAAGGGGCGGTGCTCGTGCTTCCAGAACAGCATGTGCTGCCTCAGATCTGGAGCTGTCAGTGGCTGCTGAGAGATTGACGGCTTTTAGTGAGGGAAAACATCATGTCATACTATCGCCATGGAGATTTGTGAAAACACAACTCCACAGCTTTCAACAGCTCGCCCTGAGCCCTGTTAAGTCACAAGTGGACTGGAACCACAACCTGTGGTGTGTCATACAGGTAGCTTATAAATACTCTCACACACACAGACACACACACACACACACACACACCGAGACAAACAGTAATAGTGGCCTCAACTCACTTCATCTGGATTAGGTAAATGTCTGTCGTGTTAGATGGGTTGCCCCGCAAACTGCATGCATATTGTGCATGAGGTGCCCTATAAAATAGCCTACAGGGAGATTTAAATTAATTGGATAGTATTTATATGAAATAACACTCTGCTCAAGATACAAAATGTGAGCATTTTAGTTGCACTTGAAAAAGGCCCTGAATTGGTGACACATCCCGTGTGAAACTCTAAGATCTACACCTCCTTAGGCGTTAAAAAAACTGTTTGCTTCAAGTTACACACTTTACTTCCATCATGACTTTGTCAGTACTGTAGATTTGGGAAACAGTTTTGATATGCGGCCTTGGAGTTTGTTGTGTTTTATGTCTATAACAACTATTGGAAGTGGTACTGTCTCTCATTATTTTCAATCAAACAGTGATTAAATTAACATAAAATAAGCAAAATAACAGTTTGATATATCACAGACGTGAAAGTGTTAGCAAACAACTGACAGACTAAAGCTGATGTTGGCACATAAAGAAAACAGACTAAGGCGAAATAAAGTTGTTTAGCCCCCAGGATGATAACTATCAGTTTAGCCCCAGTGTTTTCCTCTTATCAGAGCAACACAAAGCCCCTGCTTCCTTTCATTAGGCCCCCTCATCCTCCACTGGGATGCCAGCTGACATCACACACACACCCACAAACACAACCATGCACGTCCATCCTCCTCAAGTGTCCCCAGAGTCCTGTAAACCACAATGCCATTATCATCCATCGGATTGTACACGGCCATTACCCAATCAGCCCGGCCGACGTGCCTTTTGTGGCGGGCCATTCTTCACGGCGTCCCTCATCCCCGCCCCGCTCCCACCCTGTCCCGCTACCGACCACTGTGGCCCATCTGTGAACCCCATCCCCCATCCTCACGTCCATCCCCGTCCGCCACACACTCCAAACCAAACCAGCTGTCTTGGCCTCCCCTGTCCCGGAGGGTCTAAACAGGTGTCGGCTGAGCCCGCGGCAGGACGGATACAACCCACACATGGCAACACGGGCTCTCCCCGTCTGACCTGCCAACACAGTACCGCACGCAATGAGTGCTGGGAGGAAGCTAGGGCTCTTATCCTTGTCTATGCAGTCTCCAGCTGCAGGCAGTTGATTGTCGCCCCGGACCTGGAGGTATAGCTTTTTAGCTAGAAAAAGAGGGAAAACTAAGAAGAGCTCTGTGGGAGACCCTTAAATGCTTCATCGCATTTGAGCATTTGCTACCCAGGAACAGACGAAAACAATATTACTGGATGATTGGAATGGTTGCCTGTATACGCTGTGTTCCCACTTGACACATGTGATCATGACAACAGGTGACACAAAGAAAATAATCATGTTCAATGAAGAAGAAGAAATCTAACTGTGGTGCTGTAGGACTGACTGTACCAGTGCGTTGACTGAACCCAACGGCAAAAATAAACAGAGCTTCTCCAACACAGGCCACCCTTTAGAATTCTATTTTTAAAGGTTTTAAAGGATTCTTCGACCACGCCCATAAGCTGACGTAAAAATACACATTTCAGCCTCACCAAAGTAGATAGAGGGAAAGCTGGCCGTCATGCTGAGCCTGGGGGAAACCGTATTTTTGTAACAGGCCACGCAGTGTGTAAAGAGAGGAGTGCGGGTTGGACGATGGTCAATACCCCAGTACACACAGACAGAAATAGCAACAGCGGGTCAATGTTACTATTTCAGGAAGACTGCAAACTGTCAATTATTGGACTGGTCAAAGGTTGTAGCTGCTAGGAGATAGTACACAGACACACACATACACACACACACACACACACAGAGATGCAGTGGATTCCTTTGGGATGTGAAGACAAAGTAACAAAGCTGGTAGAGTTACGTACTGACGACATTACAGGAAATAGATGTTATAACACCTTTAGAAATCTCCTGACTGCCATTAAACACAATTCCACGTCAAACCCAACAAAGTAGGCCTCTACGCGCACCGACCCTTTTAGCGACAAGCCTTCAAAACGTTTACAACTCTTTCCATTGTTTGCAAATAGGACACTCAAGACTTGGAAATGCTCCTGGGTAGCAGTAAAGGGCTTCTTTTGATGCTGGAGAACAAAGGCACACAGCACATATAGGCAAGTCCTGGTGACACTGTCTACTGCTGGGTTAATGCTTACATATCAGGCCATTCCCTACTTGTCTCTTTGACCCCTCCACACCCTTTACAGATAGATCACTGCTGTCTGTTTTTCTGGTTTGAATGTACAACACAGCAGAAATGTATCCAAACTGGTTAAATCAGAAAAAGGTGACTACCTGTAATGGGGACATGTTGAACATTATATATATATATATATATATATATATATATAAGTGCTTTATGTTTAGGGAAAAGGTTACTTTTAGGGTTTGGATAAGCCATTAGAGCTTGATGAAGTTAATCACATAAGTGATAGGTTATTGAGGTTAAGGTTAGCATGAGGTTATGGTAAGGTTTATAGTTAGGATTAGTAAACATTTTTTAAGGGCATTCAGTATTGGTGTCCTCGTTTAGACAGTAAAAGTGTGTGTGTGTGTGTGTGTATGTGGGTAAGAGAGAGAGTACTACTCAGTGCTCATTAAATGTTAAGTATCCCTTTGCTGCAGCTAGGATTATGTTAGCCTGACCTGGACAAGCTGAGGCAAGTTCTGTGCCTTCCCCGTACCTCTTAACAGACACAAGTGTCTATCTACTCACTACCACTGATAGGGTCTGGTAGTAAGCAGAGGCCAGGCTCTTACTGGAAAGTCCCTCCCCGGGGATGCATTGCAGTCTAGCTCAATCCCCCACATTAATATACACACCACACTTTACACGCAAGTTAACACACACACACACACACACGTGTAATGCAACCACATGCGCAGCGAATCGATCTTATCCAAGCCACAATACTGTACTCTCACACTCTTGACACTCTGTCTCCTATCACCATGCTCTTGTAGCAATCACAGGCACAGTATTTTTGATTGTGTTCAATGGAGATGAAAGGACGGCAATTACTCTAGTGTCTCTGTGATAGCTTCTCCCCAATGCCTTCCAATGGTCTCCATACCGTACAGTTGAAGCACTGTGTGCCCCAAAAGATTCAGATTGGGTGACAATTTAAAGGAAAATGGACAGCTTCCTGTGTGTCTTGGCATAGATTCTACAAGTCTCTGGAACTCTCCTAGAGGGATGGAACACCAGTCTTCCAAAATATATTCCCTCATTTTGTGTTTTGATGATGATGATCGGGGTGGGGTTGGTGCAGAGTGCTGTTTAACACTTAGGTCCTTTCCTCTTGCCAACTTGATCAACTCGTCAAGGACAGGGTTTGCACAGGTCTTAACCATTAACCAGAAACACATTCGTATCTGTCGCGTAGGCCTTTGTGTGGATTTGGAAAACTCCAGAAAACGCAGTGCTTCCCCAGTGCATGGACAGAGTCCTGGGCAGAGTCCTGGGCAGAGTCCTGGGCAGAGTCCTGGGCAGAGTCCTGGGCAGAGTCCTGGGCAGAGTACTGAACAGAACGATTATTTCTTATTGATTTCTAAATGTGAGCTAAGCTTACGCACAACCTAAACTTCGGGTGGTGTACGGTGGGGCTCGTGACGTTGATGAAAGAAACCTATTGATTTTAAGCTTACCGACTAGGTCTGTAATATGCGACGTGTTCTGTAAAATGTTACATAACATGACGTTTCAGACTTGATTTTTACGTGGAGTCAATCACAACTGCAGGCAATTGGGGGGCCAGGCGAAAGGCAGTGCGCATGCAATGCCGACACAGCACATTTTGGTCAGTTGCAGCAACATATGGGCTTTCGCAGATTTAGTACTTTGCCGTCTGAATGGGGAGTCCGCGGAGGGGTAGTGCCCTGCATTTGCATTTAGAAGCAGACTTTTTAGCAGACTTCTGACGGAGCCTATGACGGCGGATGGCTCTGAACTTGGCCAAACGTTGCTGATAAAAGAATAATATTCGAACCGAAACGCTGGAAGACAAATTATTAGCTTTTTATTCGAAGCTGTTTTTTTATTTTATTTTTTCACCGATTGTTTTAACTTCCTCGAGCAAGATTGCTTTGAGAATCCACTTGTGCGAACTACGTTCTACTGCGGAGTGTTACTGATTTTAGTGGTGTGCAACAGTGTTGCTGTAATCGCTTTGCTGGAGCTAGACTGTGTGCCATAAAATTGATACAATTACATATTGTATGCTTGTGTGTAGCCTAACGTACTAGTGTATTGAACAGTGTTTGTTCAAGCACCCACTTTATTTTGTCATTCGAATAGTTTTAGGGAATTTTCATCTGTAGCTTGCGACACTAAGGACCACAGTATTGGAAGGACTTTACTGAACTCAAGATGTCAATTTTGCCTTTTACTCCCCCCATTGTGAAAAGGCTTTTGGGTTGGAAAAAAGGCGAACAAAACGGACAAGAAGAGAAATGGTGTGAAAAGGCAGTGAAGAGCCTGGTGAAGAAGTTGAAAAAAACCGGACAACTGGATGAATTGGAAAAAGCCATCACAACTCAGAATATCAACACGAAATGTATTACCATACCGAGGTAGGCGACAATTAACATGCATTGCAATGTTTGAATCGATTTCAAATACCCAGCTTGCTATTTACGTTTTGGACTTCATAGCTGATGTTATCGCTAACATCTGCGTGTAAACGATTTCATATTACGGCCGCCGAACGTTTCTAATTCAAGACAAAGTTTGGCGAGTCCTCTTAGCTAGCTACTACAGTACTAGCTGGGTTTTTGTGCAAACCATGGGATGATAGCCAGCGAGCCAGCTAGCTAGCTAGCAAGTTCATGCATTTCTACCCAGCCGGCCACTTAGATGTGTGCATCGGTAAACGTAGTAGTAGCTAGCTGACGTTAGGTAACGTTAGCTTGCAATGTTTTCAGGGTTGCACATGTTTTTTCACCCATCATAGATATATCACGGTCCTTGCATGCCACTTTTGTTGCACGAACAATTTGGTTCAGTTACTAGGAAATTACACGCTCGCCTTGTATATTTTGTACACAATCTAAAACCAATCTGAATTACTGCAGTATCACAAGCTAGTTAGCTAGCTACAATACACCGTTGTGAAATTCAAAACATAACTGGGTGCAGAAATGTATATAACTTGTCCAATCTGGGGCACTTTCCAGTACGATGGTGAGTAGACGAGCATGACTCGTTATCGCCACGGGTAATACTTTTGTTGTCTTGTCAAACTGTCATGGACTGATATATTTCAAATATACTCAAAAGATTCTCATTAAAGCCATTTATTTATTGATTTGGTCTTGGAAAGTTATTCAGATGTACAGCTGCATCCCTTATCATGTCATTGGAGAAATATATCCCCTGTCAGTTCACTGAATGTGGTATCTGTAAACTTACCCTTGTTTATTGTTAAGAGAGTTTTCACCTATATGATCTTTCAGCCTGCAGCAGTGTAGTTTTTGTTTTGATTTGCAACCATGCTACCGAATTTTGTAATGCTCAGGTCTGTTGAGCCCTGTTTTTGTGAAGTGGAATAAGCCATCACTTTCATCCTTTCGGTGACATTGCCCCTCAAGTTTAAGAAAGTTAATGGCCATTTTATTATTGTGTTACCTGACAGTTGCCTGACATAGACTGTGAGTTTAGAAGCTGTGAGCTGTGATACAATTAGCCAAGCATGCACTCTGAGATTCTTGTTTGACTCACATTCTTCAGTCAATCAAATATTCCCTTTGCCAAGCTAGTAGCGCTGATGTCTGTCCTGGAAGCGCTGTATAATATGGTGACGCTAATATCCTCGATGTAATTGCAGGTTGTTCATAAGCCCTTTTCCATGACCAGTTTAGTTTACACACTCCCGTTGGTCAGTGCAGGGTCTGGAATGGGGAAAACTGATTCCAGAGCAGTGCTTAAGGGACGTTATTGTCTCTGGAGGGCTGCCCTCTTAGCCCCGGCAGGCCTGTGCCTATTTATTCCCTTGTGGCGAGGCTGACAGCAGCTGCTTGCTCAGGCCTGTCGAAGGGGGTCATAAGGGAGCTCTCGTGGCTGGCACATTCATGGCTTATCATCATCATCACAGCTGACAGGCGGGCTAAGCTACGGTAGCTAACACCACAGAAACTGTGCTGTGCATCAGGTTCCCCCGTCAAAGCTCACTTGGATGGAGACGATGGTGATGGTGGACGGAGACGGAGAGAGTGCCTGATACCCCCACCAATCACTTCAAAATAATGATTCATGCACATTACATGAAATTGAGAATTGAACTTACTGTACACAAGCCTAATAGTGTTTTGTTTACAGAACCACGGGGCCCAGTTATCAGATTGTGCATGCACTCACTGATCTAAACCTAAAATCCTAAATCCAGAGCGGTTAAACAACTGTTCTCATGTATATTAAGCTGGATTAAAAAAATTAAATAAAAATCAAAACAGGAGCTGTACTGAACACTTAGTGCCCAGTGTGGATTTACAGGCCCTGCCTTGTTGGATAAAGTTCCAAATGGACTTAACAAGAGCCTGGTTTTTCTTTTTGTACATTTAAGTTTTTTGAAATGTTGCACATGAAATCGCTGCTCTCTACTCTTGAGATTTATCTTATCTCTGTAGTGACTCAGGAGTGTCGCTGTGATGCGTCCTTCAGGCCCTTGTGGTTTTCACGCAGTAATTATTTGTAGTTTTTAAACAATAGGTAGCTCTGAGTAACTAGGGCCGTTTGCCAAATTGACATCTTTCATCTTGCAGTATGCCCTTGTCTTTGTGTGGTGTGTCTCTCTCTCTCTCTGCCTCTCTCTCTCCTTCCCCCTCCTATGTTATGGTGCTAGCAGAGACTTTATGACAGGCCTGTTATCTAGTTAGAGGCCCACCTCCACCTTTTATCAAACATTAGTCCGTCAGGAGTCAAGTCACCTAAGAGAGAGATCTCAGAACTGCTGGAGTGGATGCAAAGTGAATAAGCCTGCGCTGTTTGCGAGTGGGGAAGATGACAAAAGTGATCTGTCATTAAACCTGGTTTGGTCAAATCTAGGCAACGTTCGTTTTGTCCCAGAAAAACCGAGAAACGTCACAGACTCAGTTAATAGTCGATTCCATCTCAGCAGCTGTCAGTGCAGTATATTATGTGGCTCTTTCTCTGACTTCAGACGGTTCTTTGAGAAGCTCTTGGGTCTCGGCCAGAGCCTGGGAGCAGCGCCCTGTCTTGTCCACACACCTCCCGTTGGCTGTACTCTGAAACATGTTGCAGCAGGACGGACACAGAGTGCAGGAAGTGGAGGGGGAGGGAGAGCTAAAGGGAACGAGGCCTGAAGAAAGCTCATTGGTTTGAGACTGTTTCATTGAGATTAACGAGTCCTACATTTGTTGTCAGCACTGTTGTTTCTAATAACGTCTTCGTCCACAGATACCCCCACCAATTACTTCAGTGTGAATACAATGCGACAGCCAAGGTGTTATCACGTGAAGTGTGGCAAATTATGTTCAGAAGTCAGTTTTCTGTCCAACGTATATGATGTTACTGACCCAAGTTAGCTAGCTAGATAGCATTAACTAACGTATCTCTTCTGACACAAATGGTTTGTTTCATAAAGTTGTGAACATACAGCCCCAAAATAAGGGGTGGGATTAAAAGGGAAGTTTCATTTTCTTGTAAAAATGTTTAATTTATATTAATGTATTCTTATTATAAAAAATAACCACAAAGCCCTTGAAAAAGCAAAATAAAGTAAAACGACTGTGATAGAGTAGGTCTGGACTTGAATTCTCAGACCGAGCTGATGGTTTTCAGTAGTTTGAACAACCATTAAGTGGAACATGGTTTGAGCAGAGTGGTTAGTGTCCGACTGTTTTCATTATACCGCTCTGTTGTAATGTCTTACTGCTTAAACAGAACCTAATGACATGGAACTGTATCTGTGTTTTCCTTGTTGCTAACAATTAATAAGCTAACAATTAAAATGCCATGGCAAAATGCTTCTTATAATGACTCTAAATTGGCGCAACATTTTATTCAGGCCAGAAAATCCATTCAGTTAAGCTGCTGTTTTTGTTGTAGTTCTCAGGTTGAAAGATTTCAGCAAATGATCCCAGTTATAGTAGGAGCTGGTTCTTTGTTGACTTTGAAAACCTATCGATAAGTAGCCCAGACTAGATCTAAATATGTGTAACTTGAACTCCATCCTGGCAGGTCTGGTGTTAATGCCTTTTCTAGATTTATATGTTGGCCAGGTTTAACAGCCATTTTTCTTATCCATAGAGTCAGTTATTTATTTCCTGCAGTCAACCCTTCAATCAGAAATTGAAGAAATACTAATTTAGAAAATTACAAGAACGTGCAGAAGACTACTTTGGTTTGGCAGTAGGAGCTTTGGTTTTGTCAGGGTGGTAGAGGGTAGGAACACGCCCTGTAATCATAAAACAGGTTTGTTTTCTCACCACACGGGTCTGCTCTGTGGCTGCCCGTCAATGAAAGCATGCGCTTGTCATGTTGATGCATAGACTAATGGCGCAATGCTAAAGCTAAGGCTAATGACGCAATGCTAAAGCTACGGCTAATGGCGCAATGAATAGTCTGCCCTTCATAGGGACAACCTTCTGTATGTTCCCAACAATACGCGCAAGCTCAAATACACAAGCTCACTTTGTCTTTCGTACCTGAGACCTTAATTCGCTCTGATGAATCTGGTTCATTCACTACAATTGAATTGGATGGGCTGTAGCGATTGGGCACGCGATTACATTACGTTGGCCAATATTTTGTGTCAATTGGTGTTTTTGCTAGATCGCCCAGTGTTACGCTTGCAGTAGTTGTCTATATACTCGAACTCAACTTTGGACCTCAAAGCCAGAGCCACAGCTTTTCTTCTGTTCCCTCTAGCTTTTCCCCGCAACAAAGTATAGCTAACATTTAGTTGGGGAAGGTTCTATTGCTATTTATTACATTGAATCGTGTTAGGGTTCCGCAAATACATGGTTCTTGTTTTACAAAGGCATGTGTATAATCTCTGTGGACTTAGCATACAGGGTTTGAATTTGTTTCTTGCTATCAACAGTGAATATATATATTTGTTTTCCCAGGTAGAGCTCTAGGGGAATTCCAGGTCCATCTTTATCTAAGTTTAATCATGGCATACATTTTTCACTCGTTCTTTTCATTTCCCCTGATTGTTAGGTTAGCTAGACATTTTTGTGTGAGCTAAAAAGTAGGCTAGTAATGTATAGTGACTAGTTGGGCTACCCAATAACGTATGTAATTCTAACATGGGAGCGGGGGGAAGTTTCTGACAGATCCTTCTCCTCTTTCTCCTTTATCCCGCCTCTCACAGAAATAAAGGTTTGTGTTTATATAAACGTTTCCAACACACAAAGAAATTGTTCTGAACCCTGAGCTGACCCACAGTTATTTTCTTTATTGCACCTGTTCAGTGATTTAAATTTGATTTGCGGTTCATCCGCAGGGTACCTCCTGCAACCCAACAGATGCAGAACTCCACATCTAAGTGACCTAATGATACAAGTATTAAGAGATCCCTGGCAATTGCAACTCGGATCATCAGTGAAAGCATTCCACTAGCAGAGTAGAGCAGTCCACAGTCCACAGAAAAAGCTACACACACACACACACAGTTTCCTTCTCTGCTAAAGCCATCAAACACTCCTTGAGCAAAGAGAGGGAAGTAGAGTGGGGTGGGAAAGTTTGACTCTGATCCACAGGTGATATCATAGATCTGGACTGTGTGTAATGTCTTGATTTCTCTTTTTGAGTTTGAGTTGCCTCACCTGCCAGTGGAAGTGAGGTTAAGAGCAAGAAATGGATAACCATGGGGCTCAGACTCTCTCACACACACACACACACACACACAGACCACCATGACTGGCTCTGACCATATTCCTCCTAATGGGCATGACATAGTCAACTCAAACATTGTACTTTAAAATATATATACTTTTTTAGCTATTACCAAATGTTTTGGGGGGGAATATAAATACCGCTAGGCCAGTACGCAAACGAATGAGAGGGAGACTGCTGCACATTTACTGTGAACAACCTGGTATTTTAATTCAGGCGCACCAGTGCTTTAACAGCTCAAATATTTGTCATTGTGCACATACGTTTTTCAATATTGGCGCACGTCTTCCTTGTTTTTTTTGCTTTTTGCACCAGTCCAGAGCCCTGCTTTACTCCAATTCACCAGGCTCTCTCCCTGCTTTGTGAAATAATAAAGTTATCCTTGGAGAACGGCTCCCCCCCCCCCCCCCCCTCACACAGAGCCAGTTGCGCTGACGGCAGCGGTGGTTGTGGTGGCGGCCAGTGAAGCACAAAGCAAGCTTGTAGTCTGTGTGTGGAGCGTGAGCTTCTCTCCCCCACAGATAGTCAGGCCAAAGCGACGCCTGGTAGAGTAGCGCTTTCTCTCTACTAATATAACCTAACCCCTCCACCCGAGCCGCTGCCGCAAACCAAACAGCAACCCACACCCTCCCCGAGGCCCGGCAGTCATCCACACGCTCCAGCGCATTCCTCTGAGCTGACTAACCCGCCGCGCACACGCACGCGCACACCGAGACCGCATAAGGAGACACACAGACTGACTGTAAGCACAAGCTAACTCTCTCTCTCTCTCTCTTTCTTTCTTTTAAACTTGCACAATACAAAATGTAAATTTTTAGGACTGCTGGTGAATTTAACAGGTTGTTGAAGCGATCTAGCCAGTGAAGTGACTACTTAATGGAGTGTAAAGAAACGGCTGTCCACCTGCCATTAGCTTTAGATCAGTCTTCATTGTGGTTTTTGAATGAATAGGCATAGGGAACAGTCCGACTGAGGGGAGAGCCCAGGTTGTTCAGGGCTTAGGTCTTCCTTAGGTTCAACAGAAGCCCAGAAAAAGTTAGCGTTTAGACAATTAGGGCATTCCTTTGATCCAAAACAATCCCTCCACATACTGTGGGGAGAACAAGTATTTGATACACTGCTGATATTGCAGGTTTTCCCACTTACAAAGCATGTAAACGTCTGTAATTATAGGTACTCTTCAATTGTGAGTGACGGAATCTAAAACAAAAATCCAGAAAATCACATGGTATGATTTTTAAGTAATTAATTTGCATTTTATTGCGTGACATAAGTATTTGATACATCAGAAAAGCAGAACTTAATATTTGGTACAGGAACCTTTGCAGTTACAGAGATCATACGTTTCCTGTAGTTCTCGACCAGGTGTGCGCACACTGCAGCAGGGATTTTGGGCCACTCCTCCATACAGACCTTCTCCAGATCTTTCAGGTTTCAGGGCTGTCGCTGGGCAATACGGACTTTCAGCTCCCTCCAAAGATTTTCTATTGGGTTCAGGTCTGGAGACTGGCTAGGCCACTCCAGGACCTTAAAATGCTTCTTACGGAGCCACTCCTTAGTTGCCCTGGCTGTGTGTTTTGGGTTGTTGTCATGCTGGAAGATCCAGCCACTACCCATCTTCAATGCTCTTACTGAGGGAAGGAGGTTGTTGGCCAAGATCTTGTGATACATGGCCCCATCTATCCTCCCCTCAATACTGTGCAGTCGTCCTGTCCCCTTTGCAGAAAAGCATCCCCAAAGAATGATGTTTCCACCTCCATGCTTCATGGTTGGGATGGTGTTCTTGGGGTTGTACTCATCCTTCTTCTTCCAAACAAGGCGAGTGGAGTTTAGACCAAAAAGCTCTATTTTTGTCTCATCAGACCACTTGACCTTCTCCCATTCCTCCTCTGGATCATCCAGATGGTCATTGGCAAACTGTAGACGGGCCTGGACATGCACTGGCTTGAGCATGGGGACCTTGCGTGCGCTGCAGGATTTTAATCCATGACAGCGTAGTGTGTTACTAATGGTTTTCTTTGAGACTGGGGTCCCAGCTCTCTTCAGGTCTTTGACCAGGTCCTGCCGTGTAGTTCTGGACTGATCCCTCACCATCCTCATGATCATTGATGCCCCACGAGGTGAGATCTTGCATGGAGCCCCAGACCGAGGGAGATTGACCGTCATCTTGAACTTCTTCCATTTTATAATAATTGCGCCAACAGTTGTTGCCTTCTCACCAAGCTGCTTGCCTATTGTCCTGTAGCCCATCCCAGCCTTGTGCAGGTCTACAATTTTATCCCTGATGTCCTTACACATCTCTCTGGTCTTGGCCATTGTGGAGAGTTTGGAGTCTGTTTGATTTAGTGTGTGGACAGGTGTCTTTTATACAGGTAATGAGTGGAGAACAGGAGGGCTTCTTAAAGAAAAACTAACAGGTCTGTGAAAGCCTGAGTTCTTACTGGTTGGTAGGTGATCAAATACTTATTTCATGCAATAAAATGCTAATTCATTGTTTAAAAAGCATACAATGTGATTTATTTTATGTCTCTCACAGTTGAAGTGTACCTATGATTAAAATGACAGACCTCTACATGCTTTGTAAGTAGGAAAAACTGCAAAACCGGCAGTGTATCAAATAATTCTCCCCACTGTATATTTAGGAGCATATGCATCCTCTATGGGCCAAATGTAGAGCTGTACATGTGCAAAATACCCATAAGGCCTTGCTGTTTCTGAAAATACCGAAAGCAATCAACAAGCCAAAAGCACCCGATGCCAGCACATACTGGGGAATCTTCACACAAAGCAGCCCCGGTTCCAGCGGAATGGGTTTGGGCGGTGGTACAGACTGGAGCTACCAGGCAGCGCAGACAGACAGACCGCACAGTATCTTTCTGTACGTTTGCCAAGACCACACACTCACGGGGAGATCAAGACAAAGAGGCACAGAAAGCGGGATGTCTTAGGCACAGCAGTATCTCCTTTCTGTCAGGCGAATCAAACAATGAGGGCAATTCAGCACCACTCCGTCATTACGGAACAGTAATGCAGGACGCAGACAGACAACCTCTGGGTGACCCGGGGTACTGTATCACCTCGTCTGTGAAGGGTGGGCGTGTCCCTGTGACTGTGGCCCTGTGAAGGGTGGGCGTGTCCCTGTGACTGTGGCCCTGTGAAGGGTGGGCGTGTCCCTGTGACTGTGGCCCTGTGAAGGGTGGGCGTGGCCCTGTGAAGGGTGGGCGTGTCCCTGTGACTGTGGCCCTGTGAAGGGTGGGCGTGGCCCTGTGACTGTGGCCCTGTGAAGGGTGGGCGTGTCCCTGTGACTGTGGCCCTGTGAAGGGTGGGCGTGTCCCTGTGACTGTGGCCCTGTGAAGGGTGGGATGGGCCCTGTGGTGGGTGTCTTTTTTTTGTTGCACGTTGCTATTGTTTGTTAATGTTAGGAAACCATGGTGCTCCTGAAAAATTACCTCATCTAAAGCAACATCCAAAGGCTGTCACAGCATCCAACACTAATTCAGTTGAAATGAAATAAACAGCTAATTTCGCTTCAGGACTAGATCTGGAGTCTTGACTGAATGATCAACGGTCACTAGTGCTGATAACATCACACATTTATCCACATCCTCTCTGCTCTAGTTAAGCTTAGTGAAACAGGATGTTTGTGTGACTGCTATTTTGAGGGGAAGAGAAGAAATATGTAACTAGCAAGCAGGTGGAGATTTACACACTCACAGTTACAGGAACTTGGTGTGTAGGTGAATTGTAAATGTCAAGTCTGCAAAAACTTGCTATTGTTTTGACCTACTTAATCGCTCCCAATTGTTGTTTAGTGAGTACATCGTAGACCTCAAAATCAGCTTAGCATCATCAGCGTACATCGATGGGGTTTATGCACCAGTTCAAGCCTCAGCAGTGTTGCCAACAGGGACTACCATGCTTGTGGGCGCAGTGTCATTTACTGGTCCACCACCGACAACGTTTGACTGCTGTCAGTTTGAGCTCTCTTGGCTGGCCGCAAGCTCCTTATGACGGGGCAAGGCGGCTCAGTTCGTACCCTCTAGAATTCTTTGAGGATGAAGAAGCCCGGGGGCGGGCGGAGGGTCTGGGTTGTTTTGGACCGAGGGGGGCAGCAGACGCTCCAACGCTGAGCTCCAGAGGCGGTCTGTCATTCTTTACCCTCTTTCGTCTAACAATGCAATCTCTAGCCTCTCGCCCTGTCTCTCACTGTTACTTGAACTCTCCCACTCTTATTACTGTATAATGGATCACTATATTGCTAGTATAGACCAGTGTCAGCAGTTATTTACGAACGTTAGCCTACATTTCGTTTTTATTCTCGAACTTGGCGTGGTAATTTTTGTTGCCAGACTTCAGTAAAAACAAAATGTGATTTTTAACTAGACTCCAGACCCAGGTATGTATGACCATTTTCTTCTGATTATAATAATCAGAGTGGATGTTGATTTGAATCACCTGTGTAGGGCTATGGTGTAAACCAAAACCAGAAATCCTCAAAGACCCGAGGATCCAAGGTTTGGGAAGCCTAAGCTAGACCAAAATAACTACAGTGATTTAGCGGTTACAAAGATTTAGGTCAAAAGGCTCAAGATTATTAGTAAATAATTGGTAATATCTTTAAGTGTAGTTATGTAATGGACATTCTCCTTCAGTTCAGTCTTCTAGCAGAGCTGTGGGAGAGTAGGGCTAAGCAAGTTAACGGAGAGCAAATTACATTGGAAAGCAGCAACATCTGCCTGGCAAAACGAAGGGATCGGGCTTGTCTCTCGTTGTCTAAAGTGTTTATTTTGCCCCCCACAGATTTAGAGTAGTTCAGCCTACCAGTCTGGTATGAGTCGTTCATCCGCACCCACAAACCCCTCGATCTGACAAAACCTCTTCACTCCTGCAGCCGACATGTATGCAGGTCTTGGACCTTCGTTGTCCTGTGCACGACAACCAGACATATAAGGCATTTGGGGTGCAGGTCGCCCATCCCCTGCAGAGCTGACAGGGGCTCTGGGTTTATTCTGGTGAGCCACTTTACTCTTCGCCCAGTTACTTCAGGCAAAATCCTTAGCCCTTCCCCCTCACGCCCTCACCCATTTCCACTTCAGTTTTGTTCCGACTAGATCTCCTGTGACAGGTCACTGCTGTACGGCTGCAGATGAATAGCCATTAGCAAGGCCTATTTTTCTTTTTATTAGAGTTGATCTGCCTTCTGAGGGGGATTTATCTTTGTCGACTCGGGAGTGCAGAGGATCAGATACCTTACTGCCAACCCTGTGAAAGGTTCGACATTGACATTTTAGGGCTCAAAATTAATCCTAGCGGGGGGGGGGGACATTTGAGTGAGCAGTGAACCCCCCCCACCCACCCGGGACCTTCCACATCCTCATAAATGAATGCGCTCCGAAGGGATGGCCAGGGGCTGGTTGCTCATCACAAATGGCTCAGGTTTGTCTCCCACTCCTCCTGACATCTTTCGCCGACACTGGTGACTCACTGGATGTGTTTTGTCTACGGTTTGTTTTGTGGTCCCTCATCTGGACTGGTACAGGGGAATCCCTCATGCAAAATCAGCATGTTAATCCCGGTTCTGAATTCGTGTCTGTGTGTCCAGACCAGAAGGCGGTTGAGAGGGTGCTGTCGGGTGAGTGTCCGGGAGAATCGGAGCAAGACCGCGAATGTCAAGTTGAGTCTGTTGATTTGCCGTTACTGCTGTTATTATTAATCTGTAATGGACTCACAGTAGGAATGAATTGAACTGTATTATATGAATGTAAACGCAACAGTAAATTGCTATTAGCCTAGTAAAGGCTACTTGTCGTTGCTGTCGACATAAGCAAAGGTCCTTGATTTAGTACTTGGTTCAGTTCCTGAATTTGACAGATGAGATAAGAAGACTGCCCTCTCTTCAGCTCTCAGTTGTCGTGACGGAAATAATGCCAGGAATGGAAAGCCTCACCCATGTCAGTTTTGGGAAGTAGGACCTTTGTCTGTTCAGCGCCCGCTCCCATGTGTGTACACCCCGAAATGCCTACACCCACACCAGAGCATGGACCTGTGCTGAGACACATACCGCTGACATCGACCCAACACACACACACTGCTTGCTTGGCTAACCCAGTTTCCCTTGTTAACCTTAATTCTTTATGATGGCCACAGGACTCACTGATGTGCAAAGCCCCAGGAAATGGCAGCTCGTTTACAGATTGTGGCAACAGCAACTCACTTCCTCCACTCATCCAATCAGCCGTCATAAAAGGGGGCCTTGCCCTGTGTAAAAAAATAAAAAAAGTGTTTGGATATCAACTAGAGGATTTGTTTGCCAGTAGGGTTGAGGGCATGTCCTGAATGAAATGCACCACTATCAGGTCTGTCACACCCACCCACCATCCACCACCATCAGGTCCACACACACACCCTCCCAGCCATCCACCAGGGATGGGTTGGACACTCCTCTGTCTGGAAATGCCACGATGCTGAAAAGCTGCTCTGAAATATTAACACCCCCCCCCCCCCCCGCGCCACACACACAGACTGTCTGAGTACCACTACAGGCTCTTCCATGCACATTAAAGGAGTGATGGATGTTGAGGTAACTGGTTGCCTGATCCTAACTTTAGAACGGGATGCAGGTGGTTGAGATGGTAGGACTGTGAGTTGGTGGGTTTCAGAAGGTCACGAGTTAGGTGAAGGGCTTCAGAGGATCAGGGGTTAGTTAGGTGAAGGGCTTCAGAGGATCAGGGGTTAGTTAGGTGAAGGGCTTCAGAGGTTCAGGGGTTAGTTAGGTGAAGGGCTTCAGAGGATCAGGGGTTAGTTAGGTGAAGGGCTTCAGAGGTTCAGGGGTTAGTTAAGTGAAGGGCTTCAGAGGCTCAGGGGTTAGTTAGGTGAAGGGCTTCAGAGGATCAGGGGTTAGTTAGGTGAAGGGCTTCAGAGGATCAGGGGTTAGTTAGGTGAAGGGCTTCAGAGGATCAGGGGTTAGTTAGGTGAAGGGCTTCAGAGGATCAGGGGTTAGTTAGGTGAAGGGCTTCAGAGGATCAGGGGTTAGTTAGGTGAAGGGCTTCAGAGGATCAGGGGTTAGTGCACATTTCTCTAAAATGTTTATTGGGGTTCACGTGCGATCTGTAAATGAATGCCATTACAGCCCTAGAAGCCTTTGCTCTGATGCTGTTCTGCGTTTTGTGCGCTGGTCTGTTGGGGTTTACCTGTCAGGGTGTTTCAAGACATTGTCACGCGTCCGAGCGTTACCCGCGACAACTGACGACAACTACCCAAACCCCTCCCTCCACCAGGTCCCTGGACGGGCGGCTGCAGGTGTCCCACAGGAAAGGCCTCCCACACGTCATCTACTGCCGTCTGTGGCGCTGGCCCGACCTGCAGTCCCACCACGAGCTGCGGGCCACGGAGCTCTGCGAGTACGCCTTCCACACCAAGAAGGACGAGGTCTGCGTGAACCCCTACCACTACCAGAGGGTGGAGACGCCGGGTGAGGACGGGAAGACGGGCCATACTGGCTGTCCTTGTTCCAGTTGCCCTCACTGTGATTTGATTTGTATTTTACCTGCATGATCGCAAGTTTGACTGACTGGCGAAGCTTTGTTTTATGTTTTCACAAGTTAGAGGTTAGAAGAGGGGTGTTTGACCCTTTCCCTATACCGGGCGTATTTAGCCCTTTCCATATACCAGGCGCATTTAGCCCTTTCCCTATACAAGGCGCATTTAGCCCTTTCCCTATACCAGGCGCATTTAGCCCTTTCCCTATACCAGGCGCATTTAGCCCTTTCCCTATACCAGGCGCATTTAGCCCTTTCCCTATACAAGGCGCATTTAGCCCTTTCCCTATACCAGGCGCATTTAGCCCTTTCCCTATACCAGGCGCATTTAGCCCTTTCCCTATACCAGGGGTATATAACAATGAGTAGCTGTGTTTCCTGGTCTGATTAATGTCTGTGTGTGTGCCCCTGCAGTGCTCCCTCCAGTGCTGGTTCCTCGACACACAGAGATTCCCAGTGAGTTCCCTCCACTGGATGACTACAGTCACTCCATCCCAGAGAACACCAACTTCCCTGCTGGCATCGAGCCACAGAGCAACTACATACCTGGTGAGATATCAATCCTGTAACTGGTTTACGTACCAGCTAGCGTCGGGAGAAAGCTAGCTAGTAGGTAAACCTCCTCTTTCTTTCTATAGGCCCCTCCTTTAACCTTCTTTCTATAGGCCCCTCCTTTCACCTTCTTTCTATAGGCCCCTCAACATGGCTCAAATGGCCAATGATCATTGCTCACCCACAGCAGGCTAGCTGTTTATCTTTTGAAAGGTACATATTTCTCCTATGCCACAGCATTTATAGAATCACCATTTACTTGTACCTCTGCTTTCTAATCTTGTAATAGTCTATTTTTTTTATTTTTTATTATGATAAAGAATAATTAACAAATGAAAGCACTAGTTTAATTTACTCTCATCACAATCACTTGGTTTCGCCAAGTTTCCAATCGTAGCAGCGGACTCAATGAACACTCCCACGCTTATCTTTACTGACAGCAGAATAGTCCAATTGAGTGCATAGCAAGCTGCGCTGTTTGAGTGACACGTTCTGTCTGTCTAGTATTCAGTAAATATCTTATCACAGATTTGAAATAATCTGATTTTGTCCGTATCCAGCATATTGCTCATATCTGTACTGACACTGTCAGAGCACTCTGCACACGCCTAGTATATGCAGCTGGTAAGTAGTCGTAAGACTGTTTTCAAACCAGGTGAAGTTGCGGAGCCTGGGGCATGATGAGCCAAGAGTTAGTAATGCATGACCTTCTTTCACACAACTTGGTGGCTCAGATTTTCTCTCTTCTGCCCACTCACACAGTCTGGTTGGCCAGTGGCTTTTAGGCAGTCACTTTTGCTTCAGTTTGCCTCCTGTATGCTCACAGAGAGTTTGGGTGGCATCTAGTGCCCTCCAGGCCCCTCTCCTCATCTTATGTTCTATAGGCCCCTCGTCTTACGTTCCACAGGCCCCTCCTCTTACATTCTATAGGCCTCTCCTTTAACCTTCAAGAGGCCCGCCTCCCCTTCAGACAGTCACCAGGAGAGCCGAGAGCTAGATCAGCAGACAGAATGAGCCCGTCCACCCCAGGACCTGGGACATGTCGTTGTGGCTCTCAGGAGAATGACTTACACAGAAAGTACTTTCAAGCTATGCTTCCCACGTCCTGTTATAAGCACTGTCCGAAGGCCCGCCTGCCGGGCTGTAGAGATGGTTAGCAGGGGGTTGTTAATATGCAGGTGTGTGGCAGTGTGAGGACCTTGGGTGCGTATCATTTACAGGATCCTACCTGGATACCATAATCATTGTTTACTGTGTTCCTTCTATATTTACTGTGATTACCTGAGTGTGTGTTTGTGTGCGTGCGTGCATGCCTCCATTTAACATGTGCTTCTGAAATTGGACATTGGATTTGTGGCCTCAAATGAAGTATTTGAAATGTGTGTGTTTCAGAGACTCCACCGCCGGGCTATCTCAGTGAAGATGGAGAGACCAGCGATCACCAGATGAGCCAAGGCATGGACACGAGCTCGCCCAGCCTGTCGCCAAATCCCGTCTCTCCGACACACGGCAATTTAGGTAAGTGTGTCTGTGTACTGAACAAGTCAGGCCGGGGCAGCATGTAGATCAGCATTGCTTCTGGTAATGTGTGTCGGCGGATGTTTGGTGGCTTTCGGGACAGTATGTGTGTGACAATGAGATTCAATAGTGTTTTTGCGGTTGTACTGTGGCTCCCTCCCTTCCATAAACGTTGGACAAGCTTTGCCCCACAACCCTCCCCGGGGAAGCCAATCCATTGCTTTGTGTTGTAAGCGAGGAAGCCTGGTCTCCTCATGAAAGAGGCCTTTGTCTCTGTCCCATCTGAGCCTGGAGTGGGCCAGCTCACAGCCGGCCCGCACTAACATCAATAATAATGTCCTCTGGGTTATTATATCAGTGTGGAAAATCACAGTGGGGGGGTCATGAGCCAAGTTACTGAAGAAAAAAAATACAAATGGTCGAGGTTTTATGGCCCCAAGCCAGTTCACTGTACTTCAAAGGTAGTTAGAAGTTGGTCAAGAAAAAAAATAACTGTTACGGGAACCGTGCAAAGCGTTTGCCAAATGTCTTAGTTCCTGGAACCCTGTAATTTTGCCATTTGGTCTCCACTGTCTTTCAGTGATGGAGGATGTTTCCACATTTCTGGTTTATATTTCTGGGAACTGCTGCATTGTATTTTGTGACGTTGGCCACCTTTCTCCTTTAGTTTTTCTCCATCTCTCTTGATCTTCTCTCTACTCCCTCTCTCTCTAATATCCTTCCTTCTGTTTCCTTCCTGGCTCTGCTGTTATCTCCAGGTTTGCTTGCCATTGTTAGCTCTTCTCTCATCTTCAGTTTGCTTTCCCCCCCTCCTTCCTTTTATCTCTCTTCACTGTCTTCCTTCCACATCCTCTTCAAGTCTGTAGTTTACTGATACGTTCTTAAAATGAAAGGCATCCAAGGCCGCCAAAACACTAGAGTACAACAACTGTTTTCCCCCCCGTCCCTCCCTCAGACCTGCAGCCAGTGATGTACTGTGAGCCGGCCTTCTGGTGCTCCATCTCCTACTATGAGCTGAACCAGCGGGTGGGCGAGACCTTCCACGCCTCCCAGCCGTCCCTCACCGTGGACGGCTTCACCGACCCCTCCAACTCGGAGCGCTTCTGCCTGGGCCTGCTGTCCAATGTCAACCGCAATGCAGCCGTGGAGTTGACACGCAGGCACATCGGTACTGAGCCTTGTAATAGGGCGTGTGCTTGTGGCTGTGATTCCGTTGCGTTCGTTTTAGCGTGGCGCCCTGCCACGGCAAAACGATTTTCTGCCACGTCCAGAAGAAAATCACTAATCAAAACGTTATGTTTTGACAGCTAATTTGTTCGGGTTACGACACCTTTCTTAATAGCACAGTGAGCTTAACACCCTTTTCTGCATGTGATTTGAGAGACACCGATCGCATTGTCGTGTTATTCGTAGCCACCAATATGCTCTGTGCAGACGAGCTGTATGCAAAGCACAGGCGTACTTATCGCATGCGAATCACCTCGTTCTCAGAGTGAGCATCACGCGTAAAACGGCTCATGTTCCTGGTGTGCGAAACAAATTATTTCTGAGTGTATGGCGATAGAGAGGTCCCCCGAGGAACCCACATTGAAGGTAGCTGTCATTTGTTTGACTTCGTCAATTAGTTTACTATTCAGTTAAAACACAAATTATTGTAACCTTGTTTAGGTATAGCTATCAATATTACTGCCCAAATTGTGTCCCCAGTTATACTGGGAAACGAAGACTTTAGGCAAAGCCAGTTTTGCTAGTTAATAGTATGGATTTGCCACGTTAGCGAGCTGTATATCCAATGTTAAGTGCGATGTAAATGGATACTTTTTCGGTGAGTTTATTTTACGTTGAGTTTGTTGAAATGTTTAAATTTGTTGCAGAAAAAGAGAGAGGGAGCAGATTCCGATTGTCATCAAACTAGCTAAAGTTATGTATTTACTTGAACCTAAATAACCTTATTAATTACGAGAAGATTATTAGAATCATCTTTAAAATATTAAGCTCAGTGTTTCTATTTGAAGTGTATGCATTACATTACTAGGCAGGGAAGAGACAGAATGGGACAAAGCCGTGGAAGTAGACCAGAGGAAATTGGAACAGAGGAGAAGAAAGAAGAGGAAAAAGATGGTTTTGTTATGGAGATAATGGAAGCAGAATAGAGAAGAGATGTCTGAAGTGGAGAAGAGATGGAGAGGAGGCAATAGGAAGAGAGATTAGATGGAGAGGAGGCAATAGGAAGAGAGACTAGAATGGAGAGGAGGCAATAGGAAGAGAGACTAGAATGGAGAGGAGGCAATAGGAAGAGAGACTAGAATGGAGAGGAGGCAATAGGAAGAGAGACTAGAATGGAGAGGAGGCAATAGGAAGAGAGACTAGAATGGAGAGGAGGCAATAGGAAGAGAGACTAGAATGGAGAGGAGGCAATAGGAAGAGAGACTAGAATGGAGAGGAGGCAATAGGAAGAGAGACTAGAATGGAGAGGAGGCAATAGGAAGAAAGATGAGAGGCAGAATTAAGCCTCCCCCAGTCAACAACATTCCCCCCACAGCAAGAACATTATCCAGAGGAAACAGTGGTGCGTCGTGCCTTTATTTGGTTGCTTTTAAAAAAAATGTTTACGTAGTTCTAGTTAATCCAAACTTAACAAACTGATGCCAGTTCATTCGACAGGGTGTAGCGAATTAGACGTGGGCGTGAAGAGAAGACGATTGGTTCACTGGTTGTGTTTAAAGTCTGCCTGTCTCTACCAAGGCCGGGGTGTACGTCTCTACTACATCGGGGGAGAGGTGTTCGCTGAGTGCCTCAGCGACAGCGCCATCTTCGTTCAGAGTCCCAACTGCAACCAGCGCTATGGCTGGCACCCCGCCACGGTCTGCAAGATCCCCCCAGGTGAGGCCCGACAGTGTGGGGAGGGCGGCGGACCAAGGGGGGTGGGGGGGGTGGGGAGAGACTCCATGCACAGTCGCAGATGCGTTCACATAACCAACCAACCGACCAACACTTTTTGAACCCAGATTCTTTTTGAACACACACACAACACTGACGAGGCCTGGTTGGGGACAGGTGTGCCTCGTCAGGGGGTGTCGGCTGAGCTGCGTTCAACAGCCACAGTCTGCGGCTCGGGGGGGGGCCAGGCGGTTCTTACCCCAGGTGTTGACCGACGCTGATTCAGGAGGAGGGGAGTTCACGCCACAACGCTCAAAACACACACACACACACACGCACACACACACCTGTAGGGCATCATTCCCTGTGGCCAACTGTAACACCGACGTGAAGGTTGTCTAGTTGTGGCGCCGCAGTCGTTCATTCGCCCGTTGTTCAGTGGTTGTGCGGAGGTTACGTCTTATGGCTGTCTTGTGGCGCATTTAGGCTGCAACCTGAAGATCTTCAACAACCAGGAGTTTGCAGCCCTGCTGGCCCAGTCGGTGAACCAGGGCTTCGAGGCGGTCTACCAGCTGACCCGGATGTGTACCATCCGCATGAGCTTCGTCAAGGGATGGGGGGCTGACTACAGGTAACCACCGCTCACTGATGACCACCTCCACCAGTCTCATATGCGTTAAACTCTCCTGTGGCCTTCTACTGGGACGGGACAGTCAAGCCTGTTCCCGTGGCCTCGGAAGCTGACTAGTTTATGGTGGTGTGCTAGTTCTGGACGAGACCCACATTGCAGGATAGCGGAGGGGTGCTGGGTTCTGTTGTAACTCGTGAACTAGCGCCTCGCAGGCCTCACCACAGCATTTCGACCTCTGTTCTCCACCCTCTGCGGAGGTCAGGCTGTGCCCACCGCTGTTTTAACCTGAACATATGCCCTGCGTCACAGGGAGCCGCCACAGTCCTCCCTCCTCTCCCTGCTTTAGTCTCTCTCTCTTAATGATTGATATTTACTTAATGACTATTGCTACCTAAATATGTTTGCTTTGGTCACTGTGGCAACCATCCATTCGCGCCAACAAAGCACCAATGGAATTGATTGGAGTAGAGGGGGGGAGTCTGTAATTGGGGTCAGTGGTAACTTTTCCCCTGGGGAGATATTCCTCATGTCTCCCTTCCCCTTTATTCATCTTTCTTTTTTCCTCTCACCTTTTCGCTGTCTGGGTCTCTGTCTCCTCAGTCTATGCCTTGTTCTCACTATTTATTTCTCTCCCTCTCTCTCTTATTCTCCCTCTCTCTCTTATTCTCCCTCTCTCTCTTATTCTCCCTCTCATTCTCCCTCTCATTCTCCCTCTCATTCTCTCTCTCCTCTCTCTCTCTCTCTGTCTGTCTGTCTGTCTGTTTGTCAGACAAAGTGGTCTGACAGACCTAGCTGTTGTCTTGATTTATCATTCACCTCTCTGGGCTCTGCATGGGTTTGGCTGCTAGTAGCTCTCCTGCCTGGCAGACATTTAGTGAGGGAAGCATGAAGGAGCAGAGGGTTTGGACAGCAGGGAAGTGTTGAGATCAACAGTCCTCGCCAGCCTGAAATGGTTAGTTCTACTTTTCCTTCGTCTTTTTCTCCCCAACTGTGAGGACGGGTGTGGAAAACAAAAGGATTTCTTTGTATCTTCTTTATGCCTGCAGCGACTAATGGTGGACAGATTTATCTTTTTAGTGCCTGCAGAGTTCTGTTTATTTTTGCCCTATGCAGTTTCGCACTCTTATTTATTCGTTACGCAATTCTTATGCATGGTGCAATTATTATTATTATTTTTTTTTTAAGATATCAGATTAATCCCCAGCGTACAAAGTGTCATTTTTATTTATTCCATTTGACGAAGTGTGCATCTGATTCATCCCCAGTTGATGAATTGTACATCTGAGTGGGTCTAAATCCCACCAACTCAGGCCAGCACCCTGGGCTATGACAGAGAGGGAGTTGTATAACGGGGAAGGAATGCCGGAGAAACTGTTTGGCAGGGGGGTCAGTGGGGAAGAGAGTGGGCTGCCCTGCTGCTGTCTCAGGTGGGACATTTTAGGCTGCCCCCCCCCCCCCCCCACATGCTACGGACGTCCCTCGCTGTGCTATTACTGCGCTGTCTGTGTAGCCGGGTCTCTATGCATGACCACTGGCAAAAGTAAAACCATCATTTGTATGTTGTTACATACAGTATGATATCATGTGGTGCTGATAGTTGCTATGGGGAAGACCGGGTCGTGGAGTTAATGAGGAACTGCACACTGGGTGTGGTCCCTGTTTTGTTATAAGCTTCACAAAATGTAATGAGTCTCTCTCTTTTAGTTCTACTCTAGTTTCATTGTTATTTGCCTTTTATTTTCCTTTTTTCCTTGCCTTTCGCATTGTGTGATTGCATGTCTTTATAATAATTAGGGTGGTATGAAGAACATGTTTGAAACATTTCAATGCAGTTAAAATACATTCGTAAATAAATTAACCCGAAAATGTTGAAGGTTTTTTCTCACATAAATGTAATTCCATCTTCCCAGGCGACAGACTGTGACCAGCACACCCTGCTGGATCGAGCTTCACCTCAACGGTCCCCTGCAGTGGCTGGACAAGGTGCTCATGCAGATGGGCTCCCCAAGCATCCGTTGCTCGAGTGTGTCGTAGGAAAGCCCCCCCCCCCCCCCCCCCCCCCCCCCCACGTTGCCCACCCAGTCTGTCACAGCACCCAGGAAAACCACACAGACTTCAAACTCACAGACGGTCAACACGAACACAAATGGTCATGGGAAGGCTTGACAAGCGTGGAAAGACGCCGGAGTCTTTTGTAGGCTAAGAAACCCCTGTCTGCATTTTGCTCTTCTCACCAACTGTTGGTAGCACTTTTTTTTTTTTTTAAGATATTTGTGGCAAAAGGGGATGAGTGCATTATAAAAACAGTACCGTGTTAGTATTGTCTCCTTGTCCATATCAAGTTTTGATGGCAGTTTTTTTTGATCATGTGTAATGTGTCTGTGTTTAGTGCCAAAGCCGGTAGCATATACGCAATAGTTATCTTTTTTCATGACTTCCACTTTGTTTTTTTAGTTGTACATAATGTATGTTTATGTAGAGGTACATGATGATTCCAGGATATATATATATTATAATTTTTTACGTTAAAGTGATGCTTTTTGTATAGCATGCAAGTTTTTACATTTCAGTGGAGGTTTGTTTTTAACAGGCATTGGTAATTTGTAGCTACATTTTGGAAACGAAGCCCATTGTTGGTCAATTGAACATTTTATTACTTTTTCTGGAGAAAAAAAAGTTTCTCCCTTGTTTCTCACTTCTGAGCAGTGTGTGAAGGGAAATATAGTAAGACATTTTTATGCGTTGTAGTTGGCCTGCCCACTATCAATATTTCACATGTTGAAATGGTCCTCTTTTGATTTTTGGTGCAGAGAAAACTGAATGAAAGTACAGAGAATTCACTTGGAAATCTTGGAATGCAGAGGATTGTGAAAGCAAGGATCAGCCAAGCATGGCATCAAACTGGACATAAATTGCTACAGTAATGCTCTTATTGTCTACACCTGTCCAAAACAATTTAACATTGTTCTAGCTTACATGTTAATTCTGGAAACTCACATTTTCAGCCTCTCGTGCTCTGTCACTCATTCCTCGTGGCAGGTTTATCATGTTTTCCCAGTTCGTCTTCTGGAAGCGAGCCAAATCTCATTCTCGCCCTCTCTTAGATGATTGCGTTGTGAATTTTAACTGTCAGCCAGATGTCTTCTCCGAAGGTTTGAGGAGTTTGAAATGGAAGTGTTAAATTGGTCCGATTGGCTAATGGCAGAAGTTGACAAAAATATTGTGATAGGAGTCATTGTAATGTTGGCAGACATTACAGCTAAATTCTACAACTGATCTAAAAAAAAAAATGTATCAGGAATATTTTATGTAATCGTACATAAGCAATTGTCAACTCAATTACTACATTGTGCATTTTATCGAATTAAGCCAATTGCCCTGTACAGGAGGGTTCCTCCTCTGGTCTCACTCACTACAGAAGTGTTTTCAAGTGTAGTGTTTTGTATTGTGCGACGAAACACGGAAAGTGTACGGTGCTGAAGTTTAAAAACCCAGAGAGTCGCAGCGTTGCGGCGCAGACCCGTGGAAGGCCAGCTAGCCTAGCCGCTTAACGCACTCCACCCACCATGTCCTGATGCCTGTACTACAGCCTGCAGGATGGTCTGTCGTTTCCCGTCGCGGTTTCACCGAACACTCAGAACGTGTTGTCAGATCCACGAAAGGACGCATGCTCATCTCTCTGTCCACTTCCTCTCTATACTGTATATTCTATTTTGTTACGGAGTATTTTTTCTGAAAGGGGGGAGTGGTATATCATTATATATGCTCTAGGTGTTGGTCGCGTCTCCCGAGGCGTACAGTTGAGTGGTCCTTGTATTTTTGTACTGGAGAAGATACCGCTATGTGTAAAGGATACTTTTTAAAGGGAAAAGTTTGTCAGAGTCAGGCTATTTACGCAGTCGGTCTGTAGTTTTTTTGAATGCCCCTCTTATGAAAGACGGGGTTGAGCTTGTTTTCTGTGTGTGTTAGTGCATGAGTGTGTCTGTGTATGAGACTGTTGATGGCGGAATGGTGAGATCACCAACGTCTCCGTAATGACTTCGACAGGCAAACGCATTTTGATATTGCCCTCACTACAGACTGCTTGTACTATTGTAGGTTTTCTGTAACAGGTTTCGGTTATCCGAGTAATTCTGTTGGCCTGATGCATTTGGGGTGCATATTAGAGGAGTGAAATTCACCACTCGATTTATTTAAAAAGATCTATCTCACTGCCCTTAGAAATTGTCAGGTGTATTGACCAAGCAGAAACTTTAACACGATGCAAAGCCAACTGCCAAACGTGACAAATATGTGACCGAGTAGAGTATGTCACTATTTTTCATCTCGCTCTGCGTCCATTGTCCTAGAGAGACGTTTCAGAGAAAGTAGTATCTACCAATCTGAGATAAGATTAGCTATTTGTTAAGCTAGCGGTTGTGTCCATGTGAACCCAACCCAGATTGTCATATTTGGCCGTTGTAATTCTGCAAGTAAATAATTTTTCTCCTTAGAACATACTGTGTTTTATGAGTAAATTAGCAAAAATAAAGTAATTGTCTCTTAGTTATCATGCTTGGTATAGTTTTCCTGTGTTATGGTTATCCGTGCCTATTAGTTGTACTTAGTTGGGCTTTTATCCTCCCTTTTTTTCATTTTGTATGAAGAAATATAATTTTTTGTTTTTCTTTGCCTAATGAAATGTTTGTCAATTATGCATATTTTTGTTTGTTCTGGGTATTTTAATAAAAGATATCTGAAATGATTCTGCTGTTGCCTATAATCACGAACAGGTATGTTTTCATTGTTTACAGAACTCCTGTTTAATATTTAATTTATTATTATTTCCCATTCACAGCCATTTCTGCTGTCAACCCTTTTCATATTTTTTCTAACCGTTCACCCGAGGCAGTAGGCAGGTCCTGAATGAAGTTAGGTAAAAGAGGAATAAATATCAACCGGTGTCCTCCATGTTTTAGAGTGTCTTCCTGTTTTTCAACCAGAATCAGAATCTCCTTCATTCACTAAGAATGTAAGCACATACCCAGAATTTGCCTTAGTGTAAAGGTGACGCTAGACAATATACAGGAACCGAGGACTGTAGACAATTGTACAAAGTGTTGTGGTTTACCCCTGCAATGGGCAGACGCAGCCCCAAACCAGACAGTGATGGAGGACATGAGGATGGACGATTGACCTGTAGAGCCGTGTCAGGACACACCAAGTTCAAATTAGATGTTCTGTTTGAACTGGGACATTTGAGGTTCAAAAGCTGTGACAAGACTATATTAAGTGGCCCCAATTACTGTGACTAACAACAGTAACTAATGACTTGGTAGTAATCACAGGTATTACAGTGTAACTAACATTAATAACTAATGACTTGGTAGTAATCACAGGTATTACAGTGTAACTAACATTAATAACTAATGACTTGGTAGTAATCACAGGTATTACAGTGTAACTAACATTAATAACTAATGGCTTGGTAGTAATCACAGGTATTACAGTGTAACTAACATTAATAACTAATGACTTGGTAGTAATCACAGGTATTACAGTGTAACTAACATTAATAACTAATGACATGGTCTCATGAGATACAATGTAACTGTGTGCTAATATGATTGTTAGGGAAATATTACACTCATTATTCTTCCAAAACTAATGTTACTGCATATTTTGTTTTTTTTGACTGTATAACCAGTGCGTTGTAATTACTCATGACAATGTTAATAACTCATACCAAACTGTGACCAGTACAGCAGGCTATGCATGCTAACAATCATTGTTACCAAGGTATAAATAAGACAATATAAGACTCTCGGGTCTGGGATAATTTATAGGTGACTCTCACATCTGAATCAATTTATATTCAGCTACTGTGTTAATGCTACAATTGTAACTGTGTTATAACAAATGTTACCGTGGGCTCCTGAATGGCAAAGCGGAAGGTCGGTAGGTTGTCACATACTGGTCCAGCTCGATCAGTGCAACTAGTGTACTGGCCCTGGTCCTGTTGGTTTTCTGGGGTCCTGCAGGGGACGGTGCTGGTTTGGCTAGTGTTGAGCCTTGTTTACCCACACTCTGTGACAGTGTCTGGTTTGAAAAACAAAAAAACAAGTTTCTTTTTCCCCCTTGTATAGTTGTTACTGCTTTGCTGTGGATACAGAGTCCATTGCTGCACTAAGAACCAGTGCTATGTCTGTGCTCTGACTTTAAAGACGAATGTCAAGTGGAGCTGCTCCAGAGTCTTGGAGAGGTTTCCTCTTAACTGGGGGAGAGTCTGATTGGTCGGTGAGTAATCTGGCTCTTCTCCGACCTGCAGACAGAAAAAGGCCCACTAATTACAGGCTTGCAGCCCGACGTGCTGTTTCACTCTCTGTGTTTGGCCATTGCTTGGCAACTGCTAATGTAAACCATGCCCACATCTTTGAGAAGCACAGACCTGCTGAGATATGAAGGGAGGGTTTGTTCAGATACCCCCAGGGAAAGGAGGACCTGCAACCTACCGTCAAAAACCTCACCCTCTGACCCACCACAGACAGTGGGCATAACGGAGGACACCACAGACGGCAGCCTTAATGTAAGACACCACAAATGGCAGGCTTAATGGATGTCACCACAGACAGCGGCCTTATGGAGGACACCCGAGACAACAAGCTTAATGGAAGATGACACAGACAGCGGGCCTAATGGTGGACACCAGAGACAGCGGGCCTAATGGAGGACACCAGAGACAGCGGGCCTAATGGAGGACACCAGAGACAGCGGGCCTAATAGAGGACACCAGAGACAACAAGCTTAATGGAAGATGACACAGACAGTGGGCTTAATGGAGGACACCAGAGACAGCGGGCCTAATGGAGGACATCAGAGACAGCGGGCCTAATGGAGGACACCAGAGACAGCAGGCCTAATGGAGGACACCAGAGACAGCGGGCCTAATGGAGGACACCAGAGACAGCGGGCCTAATGGAGGACACCAGAGACAGCGGGCCTAATGGAGGACACCAGAGACAACAAGCTTAATGGAAGATGACACAGACAGTGGGCTTAATGGAGGACACCAGAGACAGCGGGCCTAATGGAGGACATCAGAGACAGCGGGCCTAATGGAGGACACCAGAGACAGCGGGCCTAATGGAGGACACCAGAGACAGCGGGCCTAATGGAGGACACCAGAGACAGCGGGCCTAATGGAGGACACCAGAGAAAGCGGGCCTAATGGAGGACACCAGAGACAGCGGGCCTAATGGAGGACACCAGAGACAACAAGCTTAATGGAAGATGACACAGACTGCGGGCTTAATGGAGGACACCACAGGCAGCGGGCTTAATGGAGGACACCACAGACTGCAGGCTTAATGGAGGACACCACAGACTGAGGGCTTAATGGAGGACACCACAGACAGCGGGCTTAATGGAGGACACCACAGACAGCGGGCTTAATGGAGGACACCACAGACAGCGGGCTTAATGGAGGACACCACAGACAGCGGGCTTAATGGAGGACACCACAGGCAGTCAGCATCAAAAAGGAGATTATTTTAACCTAGTAAACTCTAATAAGCCTGTCCAATTTGTTTGACCTCAAAAAGCATTGTGTTGAGACCCTGATAAGTAAATGTCCCTGTCCAGAATGGAAAAGATAAGCACCATATAATCCCTCATCTTACTTGGATAGTTCGGCCTTTACTTACCGCATAAAGAGTGTAATGATTCACACTCAAATGGTGTTGCATAGAAGCTTTATTTATTTAGATTTTACTTTTCAATGCATCTGAATAGTGAACTCAAACATGTATGTTTTACAGCTTTCTTTCATTCATTTTTGACGCACAAACAAAACATCTGGAAGGGACTTTTGGTCCCCTTTTGATTTTCTTATTGTATGCCGGCCAGCAATCAGATCACACACTCATGGAAACTGAACCAACCTCCTGAAGACTGAATCTTATGAGATGATGAAGGCCGGGTGTCTCTGTAAAGCACTTTGTGACAACTGCTGTTGTAAAAAGGGCATTATAAATAGATTTGATTTGATTTGATGATGGTTGACTGTTTCATTTTTTGTGTTGTTCCGATACATTTTCTTCCTTTTTTCATGAAATTCGTCTTGTGTTATTCTGTTCCTTCACTTTTAAACCCTTTTCAGAGGTTTTACATGGATTTGGCTCTGAATGAATCTTCAGTTAAAATGCATATTACAAAAACATACCACTACTAATCTCTGTTCATAATTAACTCTGTGGTTTGGGGGGGAAGTCAACAAGATCCGGGATCTATGAATCATTGATTGAGTTTAGGCTGTGTACGGCTTTTAACTTAACTTTGTGCGGACTGATTCATTTTGTTTACACTTTGGAAATATTTTTTTACTTGACAGGTTTGCTAGTTTCCAGCTGGTGTTGTGCTTATTACCCTGTCTGATGCTCTGAGAACTAATGGAGCTGGTTTCAGACCGAGTATTACATTTTCTACAGACTCAAAAGGCGAAGACATTGAAAGTGTTTTGCTTTTACGGTCTTATCTAGGCATGTTTACAGAATGAAAGCCGTTATCAAATTGGTTAGATATAAATGTACTTGATTAGGTCCCAACTTAAAAATCAAAGGCTTTTAAGTGGCCTACATAAGGTCTTCACAGAGGCTTTCATATGGCATTCATAAAGGTATTCGTAAATGATTTCATATGGCATACACAAGGTCTTAACAAATGCTTTCATTTGGCATACCAGTAAGCTAGCAATACCAATACTGTATTAATGATTACACCTTTCAGAAAAGGCATATTAATTAGCTTGTGTTATGGTACCCTTTAAAAGAAAATGTATACATTTTAAATACATTTTAAAGATCACCTGTTGTACCCCATGGATCACAGGAAGAAAACCACTGCATGAGAGAATAGGCATAAGGCCCCAGATGCTCTACACACTCTTTTGAGTTGAACAAATGCAAACCACAAGCCTGACTTGTCTGTCTCACCTCACTCCTTTACAAAGAAAAAAAAAGGAAACTAAATGAGCTGCTATCTGATACCTGCACCAGTGGAATCCACCAAACCTAAATGTACAGTATGTGTCCTATTATATTGAGTGTCTTTTTTTTTACTTTATATTGTTGTTTATCATCTTGTCTTACAGATCAATGCCTTTAGCATTAAAATGAATGGTTAAATGAAATAAATATCCCTTACACATTTCAATATCTTTGCTTGTGCTTCGGTAATAGGCCTAAAAATGTAAGTGGGGAACCATTCATTAAAAAGATCACACTATGTTGTAAGAAAAAGTCCATGATTGTTTTCTTTTTAGAACTTAAAAGCAGTAGTTTTTTGGATGCATTGCATGGCTAATGTGCCAATTGGGAACTCATACTGCATAAGGAGCTGTCAGAAACTCCACCACTTAGGACGTTAGACGTAGATGATTAAAGTTAAAGTTGAGTTCAAATGGAAGTGGTTATTCATTAATCATGACCCTGGGCGACGTCTTCCCCAAACTGAAAGCTAGTTTGCCCTGACCCATTTAAGAACAACACTGGTATGTTTCAAAGAAATGTAGGTGGTGTGAACACTTCCCCTGGTCCTACTCTAGATGTTCATACCAGAGGTTGTGAAGGTCAGAAGGCTTAAGATGTGAACCTGTTTACCTATTCCTAGTGTCAAAGTCACCAGAGTCACCTTATTTGCTTGCCTGGCAATAAAAAAGGGAACTCCTCCTTTGTTCGCTAAAAACTACTTTCCGTGCTTGTTGTGTCTGGGGAGCCAGGTAAGTTTTGTATGCACCAATTTCAGGGTAATTCCCTTCTCAACAGAGGTGATTAGGTGATCTGAAGGAAAGATTCTGTGACTTTTAAAGTATACTCCGTAATGTTTTGCGAATCAAGCATAAGTAGTTTATGATAAGGCAGTAAAGTGGTTAAGTAGCCTAAATAATCGCAAACAGAAACAGGGAAGTGCCAGTAATTTAGGACATTTTAGGTCAGTTACACCGCTGGTAAAGCAAAGGTAACCCCGGACAGAGAACAAAGCCCATCCTGGTTTCATTGGCAGTACATGTGTATTTTCAATTACGTGTTGTTTGCTGTCAACAAAATGTTATCTACACCTCCTTCCCTTCATTAGGCAACTTGGATTTTATCTCAAACCTAACTTTGTCAGTCATCCAGTCAGTTCAGATCCATGACTGCAATTTTCCTAGGAAATAATGTCAAAGGCCCGCGACCTCAGATGTCGTCTTTCTAAACAGTGGATTGGTACCCCCTCTGTTGTCATGAGGAGGAATTGCATCCCTCAAGACTTCAGGAAGTCAATGGCCAGTGATTTTCCCCATACAGGTTAACGTTGCTGGACATTTTTGCTTCCAAACATTGAATAGGTCAAAGAATGTTTGTGGTGTATTTAACGTTCACTGAAAAAGGAAATCATCATAAGCTGTTCTTATGTTTTGGTATGGACAAATCAGTAAAATCTGCTTAGGCCTTTGTTGATGTTTTTGGGTTAATGGCATATTTATTTCGATTTGGTTATTTCAGGTTCCATTATATTACTTACTGATGACTGTGTTAATGTATAAACTGAAGACATGTTTTTCATAATGGTGATCGATGGTTGATCACCAGAGAACCTACGTGACTGTTGTTCAATATCACCATCTACTGGTTATATTGCTGAAGCGAGGAGACATTTTGAGTATTGTATTTTCATTTAATTAAAATAATCTAGTTTATATTATATTAAAAACATATATAAACGAAATATGTTAACACGTTGAAGGTCACTACAACTCAAGTATTTGGCAAAAACACTAATCCTAATCAAACAATTATTTACGATTTTCTGTAGCCTGCTGATTTCGAAACATTCATGCGTCTCTTCCTCTAAAATCCAATAAAGGAAATCTAGAAATCTTAAAGGACTGGTTCCTATAAACGTTTTATAACATGCAATCCAATATGAAAACTAATGAGAATTCTATAAGTTTACCCGTAGACCATGGTTCTTCTCAGTAAAGAAATAATAAATGTGGACTTTAATTTATTTATCACCTCATTACTTTATATTCAGTAATTATTTATGTGGATTATAAAATATCCGCCGTTTTGAGGCTACACTGCAATTACGTAATTTATCATAATCACGTAAGTGAAACGACACATGAGCACTTCTGAGGTTTGTGCTGTAGATGAGTAATTGTTTAGGTTACGCGTAGCCTCTGGCTATGTTATTATAACACGCCGAGAACGTTCTCCTAGCCTTATGAAATTCTTCACGGTGTACTATCGACGTGCTGCCTCTTCTTCTTTGCTAAGTGTATCACATCAATACCGACGTGGATTCATTCTCGGGGGGCCAGTTGATAAGAAATTATTACACAAATTATTGCAGCTAATCGAGATGGATTGTGTGTTATTACGCAGTGATGTACTGCCTCTTCCCACACTGCCCCATTGCCAGAGCGGCAGAAAATGCCTATGCTGGGTATATAGGCTGTGCTGGAGAGTGATGGGACAGGCCCAAATGAACAGATGACTGCAGTCAGCCTCGTCTCCGCAACAAGACCGGTCTAAGTGAAGGTCACCAAGGCACAGGTGATGACAGCAAGAACATTTTGGGCAAACAAATGAATATTTGTAAAGGTCGCCATTTGTTTCACGCCCTCAGTTACACCCTCTTCGGTCTTTTTTCTCCGTTCTTTACTTATCTCACTGCAGCGTTAGTTTGTCATGAGAAATGCTTCCGCGGTTGCTGTCACTTTCCGGCCCTTGACCGTCTGCCAGCCATTCCGTGGCGAAAAGGCGCAGATTGTCGCGTTATCAGCATTCGGCAGAAGTAGCCACCAACCTGATTGCTCGGTCACGGGCGCCTGGTTTACAGCTGTCTTCGGACAGAAACGAGTACCTGGCCTTGCATGCCAACGAAGACGGGCACCCGCTTCCCCAACTGGCGCCGACTGGCCCTCCGCCAGATCGCCGTCCTCGTCGTGCCATGGTGCCAGCCAGCGCTTGTTCTCCTGTTGTCATCCGTGCCAGCGACGAGACTGTCACACATTTACCACTACAGGGCTTTTTGTTCTCCCAACAACATTCATAAGCACCTGGCCATTGAGTCTGTTTGAAAACTCAGAAAAAAGTAGAAGTATGCAGAAATTCGGGTAGGTTGTGGGATTTTGTTTGTCCAAGCGCCAACACAAGGATGGTCGTTTCGCACCTTGGAGCATTTTTTTTCTATTTGGCGCACCAGCCAGGATTTTGTTACCGTTTTCTACTCAACTGCCCAAGTTGGAGAGAGACACTCCAATTACAAAGAATTTTCCATCAGCATACAGAAATATTCGGATGCATTTTGTGAGCATAAATGGTTCATCACAGAACCCCTTAAAGTGAGTAAGCAAGAGAGCAGCAGAAAAAGAGAGCATGAGGAATGAATGAAAAAGGAGTACAGAAAACATATTTACTGACATCCACGCGCTGTCACCGCACTGATTAATGGCCGGCTGTATCGTTGCCTGGTGGAAAGGTGTTGTTGGTTGTAGAGAGAGCCCAGCCGCTGACCCGAAACTAATAACATTCGACTGGAACAAACCATCCAACCTGAGAGAGTGTGGTCTGCGCTGTTGTTTGTAATAGAAGTGGTCCGGGACCAGGGTGGATCACAGGGGCCTATCTAAGGCTTTGTACACATAGGAAGTCCAACTGGGATATTTCTTCTGGTATTTGGTCCTTTTGAACAATCACATTACATCTTATAATATCGACTCTTTTCCAAAACTGGTCTGATTTGGTTAAAATACCAATTAGTGAAAGAAATACCCCCAGTCCGGGCTGAGTGCGTGTATGCAGCCTTTGAAGGCAGGGCGGTGTGTCGTCATGTTTTAGATGGCAGGCAGGTCGCCTTTCGATGTGATGACCTTTGAACTCACTTGTTTTAGGTCTGACCTCAGATGTGCAGTTTTGCTGACAGGCACCCTGATAGGGCTCCCCACACTTTGCTTCCTCTGCCGTTTGGGAAGTTGGAGGCGATTTTCCTGACACGCATTTTGATGACATCGCTGGCTGTCTGGCTTTCAAACATAGAATATGCCCAACACACGTTGTTGGGGACCACTGTAAAAAGACTGAAATTGGTTTCTGATATGTGGAGAAATAGTAATGGTACAAACAACCATTGAAGGGTCTGTATATATTCAGAAGGGCTCTGACCCTTTAACTCTCTCTCCATGTAGAAACTGAGATTTAAGGTGGCTGCCAAACTTGTTTAAGTTTTCCGATCTTCCAGTGGCCTTGTTCATGATGGTTGAGTTAAAGTGGACAAAAAATGGAAAAACACGAAAGAGCAATGGTGGTGTCCTCCACCCATGCCAACCAGGGCCACCCCCTGGCCAACCAGGGCCACCCCCTGGCCTACCAGGGCCACCCCCTGGCCTACCAGGGCCACCCCCTGGCCTACCAGGGCCACCCCCTGGCCTACCAGGGCCATCCCAAGGACATCCAGAGGAAAATGGTACACTGCATTACAACAAAAAAACACCCCGAAAAGCCTAGCTTCTGGATTTGCATTATACGTCAAATATTATATGTTTGGCACACGCCTTTTTAAACAATTTCAAATATAACCACCAAGGTCTCTTCAACTCATTTGTTAGTCCAACGTTTGCCAAAAAGCCTTCCCGTTGTGACTGCATTGCTGAGGGGGACAGGAAGCCAACAGCTGGGCCATAATGGAGCTCCCAGGCACGTGTTGTCCTCCCATGTAGAGGCAGCCCCTGTCTGTTCACCACCAGATGTTCCATGGTTTCCCTCCAAATCAAGGCAGAGAACGCACGCACACACACACACACACACACACACATAGCATTCAGACAGACGCGAATGCACACACACACACGCACACACACACACAGAGGCACGAGCAGCAGACATTCAATTGATGGTTACCAACTGACAGCAAGGTTAATTGCTGGTTCAGTGTTTATTGCGATGTGAGGTTCTTTCTCTGGTTTGCTTTTGTTGTTGTCTTGAGTCAGAAGTACCTTATTTGTGGTGTCGGTGGGGGGTGGGTAGAGAAAGTAGCAGGTGATTATTTTGCAATCAAAAATCAAAATACAAGCGAGACTTCTGATTGTGACGCTGTTGTTGGGGTATGAAAGTAGGGTGTCCATTTAGAGTCAACTGGTGAGCTTTTCTAGATGTTCTTTATTGTATAATGACAAAACTTTAGGTTATGTCTATAATCCCCCATGCAAACCAGAATATACATTAAACACTCACCTAAAGGATTATCAGGAACACCTGTTCAATTTCTCATTAATGCAATTATCAATCAATCAATCAAATGTGTTTATAAAGCCCTTTTTACAACAGCAGTTGTCACAAAGTGCTTTACAGAGACACCCGGCCTTAAACCCCAAGGAGCAAACAACAGTAGAGTTGAATTTCAGTGGCTAGGAAAAACTCCCTAAGAAGGTCGAATTTTAGGAAGAAACCTAGAGAGGACCCAGGCTCTAAGGGGTGACCAGTCCTCTTCTGGCTGTGCCGGGTGAGATATTAAGAGTCCAATTGGAATAATAAATACATTTCTCTGGGCTAAGTCCAGAGTCTATTTGATTTTAGACTAGGTCAGAAGTATGACCAGGTGGACAAGGACAGGGACAGCAACGGGCCCCCCAAACCAGGTAATCCGCAGGTGTGGACCAGGACCTCATCTCCTACTAAAATGTAAAACTGGAGGAGACTAAAAAAAAGTTAGTAGTGCATTCCTCATATCCCCCAGCACAATAATATAGCAGCGTAACACCTTGGAACTGAGACGGGGGGGTCCGGTGACACTGTGGCCCTACGCGGGGAGGCCCCGGACAGGGCCCAACAGGCAGGAAATCAACCAATCACATGGCAGTTGCTTCAATGCATTTAGGGGTGTGGTCCTGGTAAAGACAATCTCCTGAAATCCAAACTGAATGTCAGAATGGGAAAGAAAGATGATTTAAGCAATTTTGAGTGTGGCATGGTTGTTGGTGCCAGACGACCCGGTCTGAGTATTTCACAATCTGCTCAGTTACTGGGATTTTCACGCACAACCATTTCTAGGGTTTACAAAGAATGGTGTGAAAAGGGAAAAACATCCAGTATGCGGCAGTCCTGTGGGCGAAAATGCCTTGTTGATGCTAGAGGTCAGAGGAGAATGGGCCGACTGATTCAAGCTGATAAAAGAGCAACTTTGACTGAAATAACCACTCGTTACAACCGAAGTATGCAGCAAAGCATTTGTGAAGCCACAACACGCACAACCTTGAGGCGGATGGGCTACAACAGCAGAAGACCCCACCGGGTACCACTCATCTCCACTACAAATAGGAAAAAGAGGCTACAATTTGTTCGAGCCCACCAAAATTGGACATTTGAAGACTGGAAGAATGTTCCTTGGTCTGATGAGTCTCGATTTCTGTTGAGACATTCAGATGGTAGAGTCAGAATTTGGCGTAAACAGAATAAGAACATGGATCCATCATGCCTTATTACCACTGTGCAGGCTGGTGGTGGTGGTGTTATGGTGTGGGGGATGTTTTCTTGGCACACATTAGGCCCCTTAGTGCCAATTGGGCATTGTTTAAATGCCACGGCCTACCTGAGCATTGTTTCTGATCATGTCCATCCCTTTATGACCACCATGTACCCATCTTCTAATGGCTACTTCCAGCAGGATAATGTACCATGTTACAAAGCTTGAATCATTTCAAATTGGTTTCTTGAACATGACAATGAGTTCACGTACTGAAATGGCCCCCACAGTCACCAGATCTCAACCCAATAGAGCATCTTTGGGATGTGGTGGAACGGGAGCTTCGTGCCCTGGATGTGCATCCCACAAATCTCCATCAACTGCAAGATGCTATCCTATCAATATGGGCCGGCCAACATTTCTAAAGAATGCTTTCAGCACCTTGTTGAATCAATGCCACGTAGAATTAAGGCAGTTCTGAAGGCGAAAGGGGGTCAAACACAGTATTAGTATGGTGTTCCTAATAATCCTTAAGTGAGTGTATAACGCTTAGCAAGGCCAATAAGAGTTCAAGGGAAACACTGCTCTAAAGGGTTGGAGCCTCCACTCTCAAGAGTGGTCTGCACCGCTGGAAAACAGTGTACCGTGTGAGTACTCTGTCCTGTGAATACTGTGTCAGTACTCTGTCCTGTGAATACTGTGTCGGTACTCTGTCCTGTGAATACTGTGTCAGTACTCCGTCCTGTGAATACTGTGTCAGTACTCTGTCCTGTGAATACTGTGTCAGTACTTTGTCTTGCGGATGCCGTGCCAGTACTCTGTCCCATGAATACTGTAGTACTCTGTCCTGTGTATACCGTATCAGTACTCATGGACCCTCTGTATGGCAGACAGAGTGTCTGGCCAGTCACACCACTGGGTGTGCCCTATACCACGGATGGCTGGCTCTGCCATCAAGAAACATGGACGGACACAGAGAGAACTGTCTTCCTGGGACCAGGGAGACGTGGAGAGTCTTGCGACTTGGGATGTGTTGTACAGTTGACTGTGGTTCGGCCAGATGAGAGAGAAATGAAGGGAAACATTTATTAACATCACACAACAGTAGACACTTGCTGGTCTAGCTCCCGTGTAACGCCGAAACAACCCTCCAACCCATGAGTTCAAGCGTTACTGGGAACGGCGTTGACAAGACGTGCCTGGTGTCCACGTGATTTGTTCTGTTTCGTGGCTCGTGCACGCTCACCACACCCACTGGGACGACACTCGGGTGAACAGCAGGAGTACAGGCCGCAGGGCTCAACGCATGAGGCACCTGGAGAATTACCTCAGCAGGGAAAAGGTGAGCTCAGCCTACCTGCTGTCTCAGCAAGCACACAGACACGGACACAAGCATGTACAAATGCAACGCACACAACTGCTTTCCATCATGTATGTACACATTGTCTTCAACAACCACACGTCCATATGTGACACGTATGTGCAATGCACTCTTCTTTTAAACAGATCCACATAAACACACACACACACACAATAAACAGAGAAGAAGGAGGAGCAAGATACAGATAAGCTCAATGTCATCTCTCACTTTAGTGAAATGAATAGAACATAATCCCAACAACACTCTTCTGTTAAGGTTGTCAAATGCAGTTTGAAACCTTCTCCAGGAACACAGATAGCTTTTTAATTAGTGCTCATTGTGTGTGTGTGTGTGTCAGTGTGTGTATGTGTGTGTGCCTGTGTTATTGAAAACATTCATACACTGTTAATTACATCCTCTAATCTACCCCTTGCCAGTAGCATCATGTAGCAGGCTAATTGAATTAACTGAGTGTAGATGTTTCTAAGTATGTAATTGATTTAATTAATATAATTCATGCTTTGCTCGTTTCTGTTAAAGTCGAACAGAGACAAGCACCAGTCCTGCTTCTCGTGCATTCGCCGTGACTTGATGAATGCGCAGTTCCGTCGCGTCACTGATCAATGCGCGTCTTGATTTCGAACATCTGGCAACCAACTGGAAATTCATTGGGTCTTGCAGTAACTGTGCTATCCTCTTATCATTATCTCTCTCTCTTTCCATTGCCTCGAGGTCATAGAGAAGGAAAGAGGGCTCATCTCGGTACATGTGCTTTTATAATGTTTTTTCCAGCACAGGGCAGGTGTAGGTTTCTGTTCCCTGGTATGTGTGTTTTCGAAGCTCTGTGCAATAGAGGAATGACAGGAGTGGTTCTGCAATGGGTTGTCAAAAAGGAGTGGGTTTTCCGAAAGCGCTCTGCTTAGCTATGTGAAGATGTATTCATTTTATACGTTTGTTTCCCCAATCCATTTCTCGTGGCAGTAACATCTTGTGGCTGTAACATAGTGTAGCTGTAACATCTGGTGCTGGTAACATCTCTTGTCTGCGACATATGGTGTCGGTGACATCTCGTGGCAGCGATGTCTCATGACAGTGACATCTCGTTATGAAAACATCTCATCTCGGTGACATTGTGTCAGTAACATCTCATGTTGGTAACATCTTGTGGCAGTAACATCTCATGTTGGTAACATCTTGTGGGCGGTAACATCTCATGTTGGTAACATCTTGTGGCAGTAATATCTCATGTTGGTAACATCTTGTGGGCGGTAACATCTCATGTTGGTAACATCTTGTGGCGGTAACATTGTGCTACTTTCCATGCACCAACCCCTTCAGAAACACACACATGCACTTTGACTTGGTTGGAGCTGTGATCATGTAACATGACAATCTGAGTGATCAGCAAATGAACAGTCATCAGGAATGGACTATTTTGACTACATTAAAACGGCAGATGCTTTCAGCGGTGATGTCGGTGCTAGAGTTTCTTTTTCCTAGTTATGTTCTCTTAGCATCTCTATGTGCGAGGTCCATCACCAACCCACCAGCATTACCCGACACGTCTCAACTCCTTTATTGAGCGCAGGGATATCACGTCCCGCTTGTCTTATTCAAATTGGACGCGGTGGGGAAACGGTCTCTCGTCATGACGGAGGCGATAATACCAGAGCCTGTTTGCTTCAAACACCATTTAATTTAGAGATTAGGCAAATAAAAGTCATTACACAGGCTCGCTTCCAACCACGGGCTGGGGTGATCTGGGTGTAATGCTCGTCATTCATGTGAAATGAACTATAAAGGACTTGGATTGTGTAGCCGTGCTTTTATACATTTCCACTTAGCCTTCTCTATCTTCACGGGAGCAGAGTGATCCTTTGGCTCCAGTTTATTTTATTTTTAATGGTTCCCGGTACCTATTGCAATCAGGGACACTCGAACCGGCTGAAGTCCTGCGCTGGTTTTAATCAAATGTGCAGTCAAAATGATGAGCTACATTGACTGAAATTATTTAGTTCTAATTACAAACAGATGGGAGTGTTTATTTGCACTAAGGGCGACTGAGCAAGGGAAATGCTGTGTGAACAAGAATAATTAAGAAGTTGGGCGACATGTTTTTTGTGTTTTGAGGCTTAAATAATCAACACTTTCGTGTTAATTAAATCTATTATATAATTACAAAATGTTTTTCAAACTGCAACGTATCCATCTCCAAGGCTTGAGGTTGTGAGTAGCACACATATTTACTATTCATTTATTGGGGCCTTAAAGAGTTTGTTTCACAGAGCAGAACTGCACACCGGTGTGTAACAGAAACTCTCCCTCTTCCGGAGTTTCCCGCCACCAGCCGCGCAGCTCGACGGGTTGCCACTGGTAACTTGTCAAGTGAATCCGACTGTATTGTGCTTCTGGTTGTCGTTCATCTTATTTGCATAGTTTATGCATGATAACATTTTTAAAATATGCATTTAAATAGATCAACTGCGACGTGATGACTATTGAAAGGAATAATATACATCTAGATGAAAGTCACCCTGTAGTCACACGCTGTTCAACTTCTAAGCTACACGTAGTTGATAGCTTTTATTGTAGCCATTGTTGGGGTCTCAACCTGTCCTTAATCTGTGGTAAGACTAATTTCTGGACATCATTACAATCTATTTAGAGAATCCCTTTTGGCAATCTGTAAACTCTTCAAAATGGCCCAAAACATGTTTGGCAGCAACATCGTAAGTAGGCCTAGTTATTGTTTTGGAATATTGTTTTACCTAATTCATGGATTTTGTGGCCATAATCCTGGTGCTTCCATACGAAGACCTTTCATTAAACCATCCAAGCTAAACCATCTATGCCTAGTCTAACAAGACATATTTCATCAACATTTCCTGGATCCCTTATCAGTTCACATGATAAAACCGTAAAGGTCACGTCCTATCTGATTGAGACGCATATTATCGGATATTATAAGTAGAAGGAAAGGGTCTGTTTGGTCAGCGTGGTAAACACCTTAATTAAAATACCCAACCAACAGCTTCAAATACACTACCAAAATCATCAGCAGAAAAAGAATAAGCGAAAAAGTCTCCCTGTAACCCAAATGTTCTTCTTGTGAACAGCTTGTATAACCATCCTGTCTGATTCAGCTGACTTTGAGAGAAGCATTGCTTTATTTATGCCGGTGGCTTCTTTATGCATGACGCTTTGCTGAGTGTGAAAAAAAATCTGTATCTATCCTCTATTGATTTTAGGGTTGCTTTGCTTTGAAGTGAAACTATGCCAGAAGTGTCAGCTAGACAAATCACTGTTAGCCCAGGCTGAAATAGCTCTGTCCCGGCAACAGAAGGGAGAATTCCGCACGGATGAAATAAATACAGATGTGAAGTAATTAGTTGTATTCCCAAGGAGCCTATTGCCGGCGCGCTAAAGATGGCAGGGATTGGCTAGCTTACCCGCTAGCAGCTTTGATCAATTTAAACAGCAACCAGGAAGTGGCTGGGTCACAACCCAGGTGGTTTTTAATGACATCGCTGACTGGCGCATATAGGCTACAAGCTAATAGATTGAAGGCGGGGGATAGGTCTTTGATAGCAATAACAATTGCTGTCAGTTCATTGTGGTGATTGTGCATACTCAAGAGATAGAGTAATCAAATTTACAAAGTTAGGCTACTTCATTTTGTGTGCAACAGCATTCATTCGGCGCCTTCCTGCATGTCCATGAAATAGAATACATATAACATTTCTTTTTTTAAAGGGGGCATTTTTACAATGTTTTACTTTAATAACATTTTATTGTGGTTTTCATTAGTGAACATTTGTTCAGTTTCCCACAAAGCATCAGTATTCAAGTTTTAAAAAAGATATAGCTTTTTTTCTTCTCGATGATCAAATTGCTGACTAATATGTAAATTAGTCAGCAATTTATTACATAAAGGTATTGAAAAAGCTCACATAAAATACTTCCATGTTGTGCCATGCAACCTGTGTTGTTGATGTCGTACATTGATCAGAGCCCTCGTAGAGCCTTGTTGATGTAGTACATTGATCAGAGCTCCTCATAGAGCCTTGTTGATGTAGAACATTGATCAGAGCACTCGTAGAGCCTTGTTGATGTAGTACATTGATCAGAGCTCCTCATAGAGCCTTGTTGATGTAGTACATTGATCAGAGCCCTCATAGAGCCTTGTTGATGTAGTACATTGATCAGAGCCCTCGTAGAGCCTTGTTGATGTAGAACATTGATCAGAGCCCTCGTAGAGCCTTGTTGATGTAGAACATTGATCAGAGCCCTCGTAGAGCCTTGTTGATGTAGTACATTGATCAGAACCCTTATGTCTTGTAATGATGTACTACATTTATCAAAGCCCTTGTAGCCCTCGTTGATGTAGTACATTAAACCCTCAAATATACAGTCAAATTGCGGACTACAGACCTTTTTTTACATTGGAGTCTTCAAGCTGACGTTGTTATCCAGAGCAACTTACAGAAACAGCTAGTTGTTAGCTGTCCTGCTCAAGGACAGCACAGCACAGATTTGTTCACCTTGCTGGCTCAGGTATTCAACTGAGGTATTCAACGGAGGTATTCAATGGAGGTATTCAACTGAGGTATTCAACTGAGGTATTCAACTGAGGTATTCAACTGAGGTATTCAACTGAGCAACCTTTCAGTAACTAGTCAGAGGCTTTGACCACTAGGCCCCCCATTTTTCACTGATGTTGTTGTTGGTCTTACTTGAGCTCATACGCTTCACATGAACATGGAAATGGACATTTTAAGCACAAGTGGTGCTGTACATTAATACCTCCTTCTTCAGTCATTCATTTGAGCCATGCTTTGATCTGTGGTAATAACCTTAATTCCAAATGGACCTTTGAAATAAGCCCCTGTTTTAGGTGCAGTTCTCGGTAACAAGGACTGTTATATTTTTCAATACAAAACTGTGTCACATAGTGGGAACACTCTGCTTTGCCCTCGCAATTACAGTCCCTTTCAGAAACAGGCATATTTATACCTAGCAGTTAGCCTTGCATTGATTTAATATGTTTCTAATCAGGACATACAGCTTCAGGGCCTAAAATGTTAATTTTTCCTACTGCTTACAAAGTAGCCTTTGATTTTCTGTCATGACCGTAATTACTGTGTTTTGCCACTGGATAGGAGAGCTTTGTGTCCTCTAATTACAAGGTAATCATCCTCATGGACCCAGACACAGTGTTGTTTTCACCTTTTTGTTTTTAGTTGTCTTGGCAGCACCCATCTCACAGCCTGGGACACTGTAGTGGCCATAACTCCAAGCTATTAGCTCCTGCTCTAATTCACACTGTGACACAGTGTGTGTGTTTGTGTGTGTGTGTGTGCGCATACTCGTTTGCATGGGTGTACGTGCATGTGTATGTGTGTGTGCACGTGTGTGTGTGTGAGAGAGAGATAGAGAGAGAGAGAGAAAGAGGCTGTAATTGTTGTGGTATCACTGCTGTTAATTACTGGAGTAAACGGTTGAACTACTGCCAGAGCTCTTTGTGGTGGTTGAGGGGGCGGCAGAGAGGGCTGGAAAATTGGGTTTTTAACCATCTGGGGACCCGGAGAGAGGGAAGAGCGCAGGGGAACAGTGGAAGGGAAGGGTCCAATCGGTGGCTAGAGCCTGAAGGCCTGGGGTCCATATGGAGGCAGCACTTTGCCGGAGCTTTATTGCACACCTTGCTGTTTTAATCAATGGCAAGCCTGTTCACCAAGCCCGGGGCGGCAGGGGTTGTTTCTCAGTGTCACACTGCTTCTACTTTTCATTGCTCTCCCTCATTCTCCTCTGGTCTCCGAACTTAATGATTGCACTTCACTTGTAGCCCACCTGGGGTTACTCTGGTGACTTCGGAGGTGAAGGGATGTAGCTCCGGAGAGGTTTGCCTTTGTGTCGGAGGCGAGGAGGTTCCGTTCGGGGATTGGGATCACCTGTGGGAATCTGAAACGGGAGGTTTGGGTCAAAGGCCTGTATCTTGCCGCTCAAACGTTTGTTCTCTCCCTACAGATATTGTCAGCAGTGGACACCTACTGGTTTGGCACCAAGCCCTCAGGACAAAGCAGTGTTGCCGTTCCAATCCATCTGAGCACTGTCTTGGTTAATCGTTTCGAGGAGCCATTTTGGTTGGCGTTGATGACATCATAAACCCCTAGACCAGCTGCAGCCTCCGCCGGTCCTCATTGGAAGCCCCACGCTGTTTGTTGTTATGGTTCCCATCGGACGGATGTGTGTATGGAGTGTGTTGGGGTGAGTGGGGGGGGGGGGGGGGGGGGGGGGGGCTGCCAAGCAGCAGACTGTGTGCATATTGTTTAATAATTGCCTGTGCTGGAGGCCCCAGCATGAACTACAGCTCTGCGAACTACCAGAGGACAATACACAGGACCCCATGTGGGACGGAGAAGAGGACATGAAACTCCCTTTATCCAGCTCACGCTTTCTGTTCTTTCTTTCAGAATTTCCAGCAGTCCTTGTGTCTTTGGCGGGCGCGTGTGTTTGGATTCATGCCAGGATCAGACTCCGTCTCTCTATGTTGCATTAGCACTGGCCCTGTGTTGTTAACCAGTCTATTTGCACCAGTGTAAATCATATCAATTGCCCTAGCTCGGCCCTGTTCCCCATCGCTGAAGTGCCACGGTGTCCGTTTAATGTGGGCCTCCTCTCTGTTAGAGATAGAACTGTTTTTCCCACACTGCTGTGTGCTTTATGACTCGTGAAACAGGCCAGAATCCAGAGCCTGACCTCCAGGTCTAACAGGCTCCACAACAGACCGGGCAATTTCATCTGACCAGAATTTTCTTTTTTACTGTAACAGGGTTTTGCTGTAAACATATTTTATTTTATTAGAGCTGAATTAGGACTGCTCTAGTGCAGTGGTCGTCGATGCCTACTCACCAGGTGTCAAAGTGTTTGAGCTCCTCAGATGATCCTGTCTGACTACGAAAGGTAGTTTTATATAAGTGCTTTAATCGCACATGCTTAATTCACAGTCACTCTAATAACCATATGAGCCAACATGACTGTCATAATTGTTTCATAATCATTGTAATTGTGTAGAACTCACAACACAATGTATGTAGGCATTACTGCAAGTGTTTTTGGATGGTGGTGGCCTGCTGAATGGTTTGTATTAATCTCATTTAACTCAATAGAAGCTTGTTATTCCTCCGCAGCATCACTCAACAAGCCAGATCGACAACAAAGTGAATGCTACGCTTGTATAGATTACAGTCCTCTTCTCTATCTGTTGGGTTTGTGATTAAATTCAGCAAGCTGCTGGTCTCTGAGTGTCCAGCCACCCTCAATTACCATCCAGGGAGAGTGTCTCGGAAAGCTTAACACAGCAATTAACAACATAATTAAGTGCCAAAGCCATTGTGGCATTTTCCGAGCCCAGAAACAAGAGAGGAATTGATCAGAAGGACTGCCAGTTGGCCCCTTGATTGATCGGACGGATTGATTGGCTTGCATAGGCATTCGTCAACGACGAATGGGGAGTGTGTGTGTGTGTGCACGCGCACGTGTGTGTTTGTGTGTATGCGTGTAGATGTGTTTATGTGTGTGTTTAAGATGTCGAATTGCTGTGTGACACACTGATAATGACCTGTCACACACACTCACTGCTTGGTCTCTTCCTGTCCCATGACACAAGTCTGGTGTCAATCACACACACACACACACACACACATGCTCTTTAAGGCCTTAGGACCTCATCTGAATCTTAAGAAACATCTGCAAGCCATTCCTTCTAAATAGACATGACAAGGTTTGGTCCCAACACCGCTGGCTCTAACCTGCAGCCAGCCTAAAGCCTACTGTTATTGTGCTGTTTATTCTGTGTGTTGATCTGACTATGAGGATAACATAATGTATATGGTTTTGCTGCGATGAGCAGTGGCAGCTTCGGTAGATATTGCTAATGGGAGAGAAAAAAATCCATTCCACTGCAGGTCCGTTAAATTATTTAACAGATGCAGAAGAAGCATTAGAAAATGACTACATTCACTACGTTGGAGTTTTTTTTTTTTTTACAACCGTCCGTCCCCCAAATACACACCCACACACACACACACACACCCAAACACACACACAAACGGTCACGCACACACCATCTCCTGCACGCACACACCCTTCTCTCCAGTGGTCCTGAGGGAGCCATTCCGCGGCGGAGTGGGCAGCGGAGCGGGGTCACAGCAGATGTGAAGGAGGTAAGACATCAAATAAACTGCCATGTCTTATTGTGTCAATAAACTAATTCCCCTTTTTAAGGTCTGCCCTCTGACCTCTGCAAGCCCCACCAATCGAGGCGTTTGTCAGGGACCATGAGGTGATAACTAATGTCCAGCGGGGGGGGGGGGGGTGTAGGAGGGTGGGGTACTAGGGATGGGGCCCGAGCATCGAATCATTTTAAACAAGACCTGGTTGACTAGGGGAAATGGGGTTAAAAATGTCTAAAATGTAAATGGGACGACTGTGACCTTCCTGTACCTCCTTCCTGGTGCATGTCCTTCTTACCAACCGTGTCTACTAGCCTTTATGTCTTCCTGTACTGTAGCTAGCCTGCAGAGCAGCTACTGTTTCCCTAATCTGCGCTGCTACGACCAGCAGGATGAGTCCCCAGTGACAAATCCAGAACCTCCGTACCCAACCAGCCTCATAACCATTCCAGTCCCCCAGACGGAACAGGAGAAGGGGCTACAGCTAATCGGCTTTCTCACCACGGAACCACTGCTGGCAGTTTTAGTACAGCTTCTAAAGTGACGTCCAGTTTAGAGTCACTGCAACAAGGACAGGAAATTCATATTTGTCCATAGCTCATGCTCCACACTGTTTTTGAGGGGCGTGGTGTGGTGGAACTGTTCCCTCTATACAAATCTTTGTGGAAACTCTACCTTAAAAGTTAATCTGACCTTGGTCTAGACTCTAGAGCCTTGGGGCAATTTGTTTTACCCTAGGTAGCGGATTGCCCTCCCAAACCTTCAGTCAGATGTGGAGCTTCTGTTTATATGTTCTTCCACTAGAGGGCAGTGTCCTATGTCTGTAATGGACTGAGGGAACATGTACTTTACCCATAATTAGATTTAATACACCATGTGTTATGAATAAATGGCAAATAACTGTAGATAAAGGTTCAATTAGCAGAACTGACCACATAAATGTTCCATTCCAGCATAAGTATTGACACTGTTACATCTACAATTTATAGAGTCATACTGGATTCCAAGTCTCGAACTCGATCAATTACAGAAGACATAACTACATTAAATATTAATTATACACCATTGCAGTGTATTAGTACTAGTAAAAACATCTTATTGAATTTTGATGACTTTTCAATTACCTGAATTAATATGGCATGTAGCATTTTGTATACTTCCTTTGACAAGTAGCTGAATATTGGAATGTGTTTTGAAATTCTCACTGTATGTTTGTGCTTGTGTAGGGTGAGGTAAAACCTTATGGAAAATGGTCTGCCCATTCAACACCGTGGACAACATTCAACAGAACATTTTAAACATTAAACAATGTGTACAAAAATATGTACTGTGGTATGGTATGTCTATGTATATAGAAAAAATGTATACTGTATATATTCACAATAAATATCTATATTTGCAAATAGCTTTAGGCCCCTGGGCTTCAGCACATGTTAAGGGATGCATTAAAATGGCCCATGTGTGACAGGCGCAGCTTTCCCTGAGCCTGCTCTTGTTCTTAGGGGATGATCTTTAGCCCTGTAATTACACTGCTATTCCACTCATAACATTTCTGGGGAACAGGCAAGCCTTGGGCCCTCTGCCACTGCTCTGTCCAGATACAGCGGACCGCCTGCCCGAATACAGAGGACCCCCTGTCTGGATACAGAGGACCGCCTGCCCATATACAGAGGACCCCCTGTCCAGATACAGAGGACCCCTGTCCAGATACAGAGGACCCCTGTCCAGATACAGAGGACCCCTGTCCAGATACAGAGGACCGCCTGCCCGAATACAGAGGACCCCCTGTCTGGATACAGAGGACCGCCTGCCCATATACAGAGGACCCCCTGTCCAGATACAGAGGACCCCTGTCCAGATACAGCGGACCCACAGTCCGGATACAGAGGACCCCCAGTCCAGATACAGAGGACCCCCAATCAGGATACAGAGGACCACAGAAATCCTGACTAGTCCAGTCTTAAGAGACATGAAAGATAGAACAAGTGCATTCAAGAATGCTAGTTAAGCCGATACGGGTCATTAATAAAGATCTCTGGATTGTTCCCTCATTGCATATGCGGGCAGACATTTCAATTCTGAGACAGCGTACGGCATTGGTGGAGGATAAAACATGACACACTGCCTGGGCCACTTACTAGAACCACACAGGGCCAGGTCCAGAACCACAGACACATGGTGTGTACGGACCTGTCTGTCTCTCAGCAGACCCATTTACACTCAAACCTGTCTCCCTCAGCACACCTTATTTACACTAAAATCTGTCTGCATCTCAGCACACCAATTTACAGTCAAATCTGTTTGTCTCAGCACACCAGTTTACACTCAAAACTGTCTGCCTCTCAGCACACCAATTTACATTCAAACCTGTCTATCTCTCAGCACACCAATTTACATTCAAACCTGTTGCAAAAAAAAGATAATTTAAAACTCGGCCGCTGACTGTCTATCTTTGGGCTGTAGAAGAAGGCTTGTGGCGGGTCGCATGTGTCTGCCCTTGTATTCCGCCAGCATATTGTGGTGTAACAGAGCCTCAGCTGCCTGGATTGCGGCTTTTAATGAAAAAGTGGGGGGGCCGCAGAGCATCAGGTAAGACCCCGGAGCTCTTATTTCAGAGGGCTTTGTTACGACTGACAATGAGGCGGTGCAGTTTGATTCTTAGAGACTGGGTGAATGGTCCTCTGGAGTCTGCCTATCACACACACACACACACACACTGTCTGTCTGAGAATAACTAGATGAGAGGCACCATAGCGATCAATGTGTTCAAATCAACCTCTTCAACTAGATGTATGTTTTATTATTGAGGTTGTTTCTTCACAGTCTATACTGTTATACATTATTGTGCCATAACGAAAATTCAATTAAGGAGTATTTGGGAATCATTACGTATTAAAGTGTACTTTTTGTATACTTTTTAAAAATTGCAAAATAAAACTCTCGGGTGTTTTGTTCAGTCTTGTCAGGTCCGGACTCAAACCAGCAACCTTTCTGGTAGCAGCCTTACGCTCTAACCACTAAGCTATCTGCCACCATGTATGTTTGTATATGTGTTCTGTATTTCTGTGTGTGTGTGTGCGTGTGTGTGCGTGTATGTGTGCGTGTGTGTGTGTCGTGACTGTGCGTGTCTGTGTACCCTTGTGTGTTGGCGTGCACGCATGCATGTAAAGACGCTGTTGAGCCATTATTGGTTGTCGCCGAAAGCAGAAGGTCAGAGACAGGCGGCCATTTGCATTTGCTGGCAGGGGCATTTAAGTTGACGGATAGGACCGGCACGCTGCGCCCACCGCCACCTGGCATTTAGTTATCAACAACACTTCTACCGGTGATTTATATGCACCTCTTAAAGAGCGGGAGTGGAGCTATTAGAATATCATTGGGAAAATTAGCCCCTGTTTAAATATGAGGGCCTTGACTTGGCCTGACCCCTCTAATACACTTATAATGACACCATTTAGCATGCGGATGTTCAGCCAGGCCTGTGAATGAACACACGTCCGATGATATGGTGTGTGTGGACTGCTACTGGATCTGATACAGTGTGTGGTGACTGCTTCCATTTGTGGTACGTGAGTGCTTTTGGTGGAGACTGTATGCTGGACTATCTGTGTTGGTATCCATAATTAAAAAACGGTTTTTTTTTTTATTCTGTTTACTTTAGTTCACCGGGCACAACCAATTTGGAACAAAGGTTTATTTACAATTAGGGCCTAGCAAGAAAACTACATGGTGAGACCTCACAACACCATAATACTACATGGAGAGACCTCACAACACCATGATACTGTGTGAAGAGAAACCTCACAACCGCATGATACTGCATTAAGAGAAACCTCACATCAGCGTGATACTGCATGAAGAGAAACCTCACAACAGCATGATACTGCATGAAGAGAAACCTCACAACAGCATGCTACTGCATGAAGAGAAACCTCCAACAGCATGATACTGCATTTAGAGAAACCTCACATGAGCATGATACTGCATGAAGAGAAACCTCACAACAGCATGATACTGCATGAAGAGAAACCTCACATCAGCATGATACTGCATGAAGAGAAACCTCACAACAGCATGATACTGCATGAAGAGAAACCTCACAACAGCATGATACTGCATTAAGAGAAACCTTACATCAGCATGATACTGCATGAAGAGAAACCTCACAACAGCATGATACTGCATGAAGAGAAACCTCCAACAGCATGATACTGCATTTAGAGAAACCTCACATGAGCATGATACTGCATGAAGAGAAACCTCACATCAGCATGATACTGCATGAAGAGAAACCTCACAACAGCATGATACTGCATTAAGAGATACCTCTTATCAGCATGATACTGCATGAATAGAACTCACAAAACTTAACTGACTGTACATCGAATCTACTACGGAATCTAGCAGTTATGTTTTATTTCATTTTTGTTCTATTTCTATTTTATTATCCCATGTTTTATTATTATTATTATGTTGTCTCCCATTTTATCCTTAAGGTGGTTAGAGTTTTTTAAGGTGGTTAGAGAACCCCTTGTTTTATTATTTTTATCCAAGTATTTGTTTTTATTCTATTGTATTTTTGTATTTTTCTTCGTACAGCACATTGAATTGCTTCTATGTAAGAATTGTGCTATATAAATAACTTGCTTCCTTGCTAAATGAAGAGAGAACTTAGAATACAACAACAGTACGTAAGGAAAGACTTCACTGGATGTCTGTAAATGACAATGCCTAATCTGTGAAGTCTATCTGTAAATGACATTGCCTAATCTGTGAAGTCTGTAAATGACATTGCCTGATCTGTGAAGTCTGTGAATGACATTGCCTGATCTGTGAAGTCTGTAAATGACATTAACTGATCTGTGAAGTCTGTAAATGACATTGCCTAATCTGTGAAGTCTGTCTAAATGACGTTGCTAAATCTGTGATGTTTGTCTGTAAATTATGGTGCCATATCTGTGAAGTCTGTCTGTAAACGACGTTGCCTAATCTGTGAAGTCTGTCTATGAAAGACATTGCCTAATCTGTTAAATACTTCCATACCAAGTACTTGCATAACGTGGCTAGCTGGCTTCTTACTAAGGCACTGCATTACTGTTGTTTTTCCAGGCCTTACAAAATGTTGATAAAAACTACTATGCTGTTAAATTATGCTAACTCACAAGCCAACAAAGGCCATTATATCAAAATACAAAATTTATTTTATTAGGTTGAACTCCAGAATGGCAACAAAACTGTATTTTCTCAATTTATTTTCAAAATGATTGTACAACCTCATTTCCAAAAAGTTGGGACACTGCGTAAAATGCAAATATAAACATAATGCAATAATGCGCAAATCATTTATCCCCATATTTAATTGAAAATAGTACAAGGACAACATATCAAATGTTGAAACCGAGAAATGCTATTGTTATTGGAAAAAGACTTTTGAAATGTTTGCCAGCAACATTTCAAAAGAGTTGGGAATTGGGCAATTGTTTACCACTGTGTTGCATCACCTTAATAATACTCTGTAAGAATTTGGGAACTGAGGAGAAAAATTGCTGTAGTTCTGAAAGTGAAATGTTTTCCCATTCTTGCTTGATATTTCAGTTGTTCAACAGTTTGTGGTCTCCTTTGTCCTACTTTTCATTTCATAATGCGCCAAAGGTTTTCAATGGGTGACAGGTCTGGACTGCAGGCAGGCCAGTTTAGCACCCAGATTATTTTACTACAGAGCCATGCTTTTGTAATACATGCAGAATTTGGTTTGGCATTGTCTTGCTGAAATAAGCAAGGCCTTCCCTGAAAAAGATCTTGTCTGGATGGCAGCACATGTTGCTCCAAAACCTGTATATATTGTTCAGAATTAATGGTGCCTTCACAGATGTCCAAGTCAACCATTGCCATGTGCACTAATGCACCTCCACACCATCAGGGATGCTGGCTTTTGAACTGTGCGCAGATAAGAAGCCGGATGGTCCGTCTCCTCTTTAGTCCGGAGGACACAGCGTCCATGATTCCCAAAAATAATTTAAAAAGAAATATTTATCCCACCACAGGACAGTTTCCCAATTCACCCCAGAGAACGCGGCAGTGGTTCTGGATCTTGTTTATACATGGTTTCTTCTTTGCATGGTAGAGATTTAACATGCTTATGTGGGTGCAGCGAGAAAACTGTGTTCACAGACAATAAATGTTTCTGAACCCATGCAGTGATGGCCGCTAAAGAATTGTATCTGTTTTTATTGCAGTAAAAGGGCCCAAAGATCACGGCCATCCAATATTGGTTTTCAGCCTTGTCCCTTGCACACAGAGATTCTCTGAATCTTTCAATGATATTCTGTATCGTAGATTATAAGATCCACAAACTCTTTGCAATTTTAAGTTGAGAAACGTTATTCTTAAATTGTTGCACTATTTGCCCATGCAGTCTTTCACAGAGTGGTGAACCCCTCCCCATCCTCACTTCTGACAGACCCATCCTCTCTGGAATGATATTTTAATACCCAATCATGCTACTGACCTGTTGCCAACTGACCTAATTAGTTGTGTGAACAGGTTTAATTTTTTAGCATTACACAACTTTTTCAGAATTGAATAGCCTCTGTCCCTATTTTTTTAAATGTGTGTTGTTCCAAGTGGGCACATATTTTTCAAGAAACAATAAAATGTCTCAGTTTCATAATTTAATATGTTGTCTTTGTACTATTTTCTGTAGAATATAGGGTTTAAATTATTTGCACATCATTGCATTATGTTTTTATTTACATTTACATCTTTTTTGGCAACTAGTTGGTACATCTAAAGCTCAAAAGACATGAATGTGGTTTTATGATTATGTTGACTCAGTCTAGGACAGATGTATGGTTTTCCAACTTTTTGGGTATTGTTCGATTGGTTCAAGGCCAAAAGCACTGATAGTGGGCCCATTTACACCTGATACTAACATCCATCCTAATTCTGTCACGATTCAGATTATGCCCAGATCTTCAGATGTAGATTGTAAAAGATGCATTGTGGTTTCATTATCCCCAGATCTTATTGTAAAGAGGCAAGATTGTTGACTAAGCCCAACTTGATATTCACCTTTGCCTCCAAAGACAGAAGACCCATTTCAGTGGAGGGGATATCCCTCTCCCATGCAGGAACCAAGATACATGACTAACAGAAAGTGCTTGTTAGGAATACATAAGTACATCCATGTTGGGTCCCTTGGTGAAACCTGTGACGGAACTTTGGCTCAGTGACATTTGACGTCCATTGATGGGGTATTTTCCATGTTCTGGGTGAATTATATGTCAAGTTTTCAACTTGAGCCTTGTTCACATTACAAGAGAGACAATAAAACACTATATAGACTTATCTTGGTTTGCATAATAATTTCCATAGAATCAGAATTTACACCGGCATGCTCAAGACGTACCAAGCAGGATTGTTGCCATCAGCCTCTGGAAAACCGACTGATATGCCAGCGTACTGCACACATCAAGGGCCGCACAGATAACCACCAGGGGCCATCTTCAGCACACGGGCCTTGCAATAAAGAATACTGATCTAGGATCTCGAGTCTTCTTCAACACATCTCGGAAAGGTGCCCTTGGTTTGATGGACAATCTGAACAGGCTCTCCTACAGGATGTCACACAATGCTGTGCTCTCCACTCCAAGAATATTAGTTGGTTAGCTCTGACTGGGTGCCGTGGTCTGGTCTCTGTAGATTGAAGGAATGACACGTTTTCTATAGGGTCATAGGGTATAAACGAGATTGTTTCAGTTTCGTGTCTATGTGTGGTGTGTCTGGATGGGGTGACTGTACTCCCTTCATTCTCTCTTGCCATACGTCACACTGTACTCCTTTTTCAAAAGACAGAGTAGATAACGAAAAAATCACAGTACTATGCAGAGGTTTAACACTTATTTTAGAAATTAGCACTTTACTAAAGGATCAAGTCAAGATCAGGACGGAAGATAAATTGAGGCATGTGTAAACGTCTTTGGTCAGAGATTGGCACTGGTTCGCTTATAACCCTATTGAAATGAATGCAGTAAACCCAAACAGTAATTTTATGCAGTATTTGCTATACCTGTGATAGATGGAACTGAATAAACAGTACATGAATAATGAATTAAACCAATTCATTATGCATGTGTGCATCCTTACTAGGCAGCCACAATATGCATTTAGTCAACCAGATGATCATGCCTGAACTTTTTAGGTTAATTGTTACTGGTACTGTGGAGCTGACTTCTTCTAATGTCTGAATTGAGTCTCTGTGACATATGAACAACCTTCCAACATTGCCTTTCTCTAATATCTAATCTGTGTTCATAGTCCCGGTGATTTTAATCCTGAATTCTGATTGGCCAAGAGCTGTGGTATATGTAAGCAATAAGGCACAAGGTGGTGTAGTATAGGGCCAATATACCACGTCTAAAAGCTGTTGTTAGGCACAACGCTTCGCAGAGTGCCTGGGGTATTTTGGAAATATATCACAAAGACCCAAGAAACCGTATTGTGCTTATAAACCAGTTATCAATGTAATTAGAGCAGTGAAAAGTCATGTCATGCCCATGGTATATGGTCTCATACACCACGACCATGGGCCAATCAGTAGTCAGGATTAAAACCACCCTGTTAATAAGAGTCTGTATTTCACAGGTATGACATCAAATATTGAGTTGTGGCACTGCTATGTTGAAATGTGTCTAGATTTTTTTTAGAGTACACCTTATATGCCAACAGTTGTTTTTCGCATGGCCACAATCAGACTGCGAGCTATGGCTTGTCTGCATGTTTTATTGTCATAGTCGTCTCAATTGTTCCTTTTTTGTATGTTGTTGGTCATCCACAGATGCTTTATCTTAATTTGTTCATGCTGTTTTTGCAGGACTTTTCCTCAATAGCAGGAGATGGGGTTTATTCAAGCGAATAAAAAATAAATATGTTATTGAAATACTTGTGGTGTTATTTCCATTTTTAAATTGTCTGACATGATGTCCCCTAGCAGAATATGTATCAAGCCCATTAATAATGTCCATTAATTACAATCCGCATAACAGCCCACCTTAGTGTTGAGTGTGAAACTGGCTCAAGCGCAGGATTTGTAGAATTGGACCATGTTCGTTTTCTGTGTAACCCTAGTAGTGCTCAATACACAACAACACTACACATGACATTCAATTATTTTCACACAGCCCCCTCTATGTGACCAGTAACACCACTGAAAAGAGTCCCTAACTCACATGACTCTCTCAGCGGTACCAGGCCAAGGACACGGGCCTCTGCTACAGAACCCTTAAATCCTCCCAGTATCTTCATTCTCCATCAATTATTGACCCGGCATATGCAGGTATCAAAAGCTCCCAGACTTTCCGTTGATTTGTTTGATGAATATTGCACAGGACAAACAGGCTACCTGACACTGGACGGTGCCAGGAGCGGCCTAGAGAGAGGTCAGTCGGGTCAGTCTCCTGACCACCCACACCCAGTACATTTACAGTTTCTGCCGCCGCGTTATAACCAGGAGCGAGTTCTGGAAGACTGGTATTGCTTTCCACACCGCTGACCCGTGCTCTCACATCTGTGAACACACAGGTCCGTAACACGCGTGTCACTCTGTACGGGAGGAAAGGCGCTGCCAGCATCTCATCATCAGACCCAAAACATGCTAGAGACCCTGAGAGAAAGGCAGACGAGAGCCATCCTGTGGTTATTGAACAAGTCTTGTCAGCCAATCGGCGAAGGTTGCCGTGCGGAATGAGAAATCATAGCAACTCAATTACCGACCGTTCCTTTCAACACCCTCGGGACTTGTGTGTTCGTGCATTGGTGATGGTCTTGCGGTGATCTAGCATTGAATCATTAGTAAAGCGATTTTACTCGCGCTGTCGTTAACTGGACATTGTGTCAGACGCCTGTCCCTCGGGGGAGCTTGGTTTACCTCTGGTTGAATCTTTCAGTCATGCATCAGGACGAGCTTCCAATAAACAGTGAAGTCATTGTAACTAGAGGTGCTAATGGACTAATGATTGAGATGTTGTTCTCATACACAAACAACATGTGTCTAAGGGCTTTTTTGAATTACACTAAATTTTTTGTATTGAAGAAGACTCGAGACGCTGGATTCTATTGTCGTCTTAACTTGCAGACATCGATAGGTCGAGGTGCCAGTGCTCCACATTTACAACAAAGACACCGCTGAGTTTTGCAAGTGTGAAGACCACAGCGCCGGAACTGTATCATGTTTCTGTGTCGTGCGCATGGATATTGCTCCGTTTTCTGGCAATTGACAAGCAAAGTGTTGGGTGGTACATCACAAACATGCGCAATGGAAATAAATATGCAAACTAAGATACTTCGAACTAGCATTTCATTCTCTCTCTCATAATGTAAACAAGCCCTAATGTAATGTCTCCAGACGAATAGTTAAATGATTACCACTTCAAAAATGTTAATTATGGTGAGAACACAAAATAAGTGTGGAGGATTATTTAAAATCAATTAATTAATCAAATGTATTTAATAAAATATTTTTTACATCAGCAGTTGTTGAAAAGTGCTTATACATCAGATCTTCTGTCATCGTCTCCAGTATATCATACATGCCCCAGGGGATGGTGACATGGTGAGATGTGTTGTTTATTGGAAGCCTCAGCAGCTTTAACTAAAACAATGTCAAGGTTCATCTGTACCCCTGTGGGAAGACACTCTCCATAAATTCTTGGTTGGCCCCTATGAGTGGGTCAAGACTGCAACAATATTTTCTGTTTATTACAAAGTAGCTGGAGAATAAATAGTGATAAAAGAGTTAAAAGGGACTACCTATTTAGAGTCAGTTTCCATTTTCTACAAAGTAGTACCCTTTAGAGGCTATTGCCATCTTCCTAACCATTACTTACCTCACTTTGTCACCTTACTAACTCTCCATACATCACTAACTCACCTTATTAACTCTCCATACATCACTAACTCACCTTATTAACTCTCCATACATCACTAACTCACCTTACTAACTCTCCATACATCACTAACTCACCTTACTAACTCTCCATACATCGTTAACTCACCTTACTAACACTCCTTACATCACTAACTCACCTTACTAACTCTCCATACATCATTAACTCACCTTACTAACTCTCCATACATCACTAAATCATCTTCCTAACTCTCCATACGTCATTAACTCAGCTTACTAACTTTCCATACATCACTAAGTCACCTTACTAACTCTCCATACATCACTAAGTCACCTTATTAACTCTCCATACATCACTAAGTCAATGTAGTTGGTTAAAAATCAAGCGATATGCGTGCACACTGCAAAGAAACTTCATACTGTTCCGACACGATTATCTTCACACTGGCAAACCTCTGAGGGGGTTTTATCGAAAATGTGGTGTACGCTACCTCGCAAGCTGGTGTCTTGAGCTTTTGATATCCAGCATGTTGCGTCTTCTTTGCTACGTCTTGCAAAACTTATCATGATGTAAATAAGCCCTAACTCAACTTCCTGACACTTTATACTTCATTATTTCACCTCACTAACCCTCCATATCTCTAATTACTCAGCTGTGTTCTAACATCATGTATTGTCAACTAACTAGTCTTTACACAATGTAAGAAATGACTCAACAAACCAGTAACTGCTGAAGCACTGTAAACCCCCCAGTAGCCTGACCTCAATTTGGGGCTGTTTGACAAAGGTCCAGGGGAGAAGGATTGTATCGATCACAGGGAAGACTTTGGCAGCGTCAATAAACAAGAGTGAGTCTTCAAGGCTGAATAGAGACGTCTCCATTTCAACGGGGTTGTTCTCACTCATTCAGACACCCGCGGTGGAATCAGGCCTCGGAAGGACGTGTGTTCTGACAACACTCATTTCACACCCTATGGCAATAACGAATCAGACAAGCTGATTAGTACACCAATGTCCATATGGTGCATATAAACTGTGATCTGCATTTAATGGTTCAGGTCAGGGGTTTAGGACCCTGTTCAATTATGGGTTATTGGGCTTGAATCAGGTTAAATGTACATGCTTATTAATCAGTGCTTAAGTGTTGTGTTATACTAAAAGACAGTCGATATAGGCATCATTCATTCTCGATTTCTCTTCAGTCGGTTTGTAGTGGTGGTGAATATGTACAATGCTTTCTCTTCAGTCTGTTTGTAGTGGTTGTGAATGTGTACAATGCTTTCTCTTCAGTCGGTTTGTAGTGGTGGTGAATGTGTACAATGCTTTCTCTTCAGTCGGTTTGTAGTGGTGGTGAATGTGTACAATGCTTTCTCTTCAGTCGGTTTGTAGTGGTGGTGAATGTGTACAATGCTTTCTCTTCAGTCGGTTTGTAGTGGTGGTGAATGTGTACAATGCTTTCTCTTCAGTCGGTTTGTAGTGGTGGTGAATGTGTACAATGCTTTCTCTTCAGTCGGTTTGTAGTTGTGGTGAATGTGTACAATGCTTGTGGAGGACCATAGTCAATTAGCGTGATATCCCAAGACAATATGCTGCCTACCGCTATGATGTGTTAGGGATCAAATTAGTAATCAATAGTTAATTTTCCTGTCTTGACGGGAGCTGTCCAATGACCAACATGGAAATGTTGCAAAATGTCAAAAAACACATTATCCTTGGCAATAAAAAATGTTTTATTCTCTCCACAGTAGTGGTCAATCGCCCTTTGTGAATGTCATTAGTCATTCACCAATCACAAATTGAACATCTTGTTGTCTGCACCGTCTTGTTTACTTGTTTTCCCCCGTTTTCTTGCAGAAAGTTAAATAAGTGCAGCTCATATGTTTAAAGTAAAATTGAGCTCACTCTCACCTAAGCAGCTTGTCGATATGGAGTGAAGAGGGACTGGTGAGAGAGCAGCTCTGATAAAATGGTTTTTAATTACCAGACAGTGAATGCTGCTGGCCTTTCTTCTCCTCCCTCTCTTCTCCGGTCCTCCTCCTCCCAGCTAAGTCAGAGAGTTTGATTTCTGATAATGTTGATTGCTGACTGGGCTTCATCTTGGCCGTCTCATAGCAGAAGGCACTATCGTCAAATCCTGGGAGAGTGTGTTTGACAAACTGCCATATAGATTCCCCCTCTTCTCATCAGAGAGCTGTGCTGTTGAGGACATTAATCAGGGTGGTTGATAGCACCAGCTTTGTTTCCTCCTCTACCCCGCAACAATTAGGCAAAGTAATAATTTCAGGCGTTACATGGAAATCAATGGACCCCTAGCCCTTGTTGTGGTAAAGTGTAAGGAATGGCTAGGTGTTCAGATTGGGTCAGTGCTGTGGGATTGAAAGTTGGTGCCCTTATAGAAGGGTTTATCAACCCAATTTAAGGCGTTCGTTAATTGTGTGTGTGTGTGTTTGTGTGGGTGGGTGTGTGTGTGTTTGTGTGTGTATTTGAGACTGATTGGACAACATGATTACTCATCGTTCTCCATATCTACCACAGATTGTCATTATGGTCTCACTAATAGCCCCCTAATGATCTCATACAAACATAAACCTTTGTGTTTGATTCTGAATACAGCCTCTTCATCTATTCTGTAATCCACGTCCAAGCTCTTAACCACTGTTGATTTTGATGTGCCACAGAGAACCTGAAAAGAGGTGGCATTCTCCAACCGGCAGCTGCGTTTCCTATTATGACGGGTGCTGCCACTGACCACAGAGCCTAATGGAAGCAGTCACTCTGGCCACTCACCGGCAGAAAAAACGGCCATTGGTTTTTTAGAGCACGACATTGGACAATGACATCCAGGCACTTGTGTACCGTGACTCCACACCACTGATCGCATTGCCCCTGTTTTTAGCAGTGTGTGCTCAGGCAGGTTCAAGAGACAGATGGAAGCTGCAGCTGCTTATCGTTACCCATAACCTAGGTCAACAGTCTAGAGTGTCAGATGCGCGAAAACACACCGCTGTTATTTAAGGGAAAATAAGCCTCCACTTTTCCCAGGGATCAATGTCTTTTAAGGGGGACTGCAATCAGAGAGCCAGTTGCTGAGAATGAATCAGCACACACACGCACACACAGAAACACACACACGTACTTACATACACACGTATACAATCAGCTCTCCAACAATGAGGCATTAATCACACAAGATTTAGGTGCCCTTTGTTGTACATTCAATTACATTGCTGATGACTCTCTGCAAGTGGAAATCTTTAAATACTAATGCTGTGTTAATCTTGTGAAGTGAAGAAGTAAGAACTCATTCCACACTGTGATCAGTCACTATAAGGAATGATGTATATTTGGTCCAGTTTTCTTCAGTTGAGACATTGACAGTGGCAGGAGTTTAATAAAAGCTTCTATAGTTATCTGTCATTCTTCTCTTGTGACATTGTCTTCCCTTCAATGTAGGCTAATAGCAATAACCACATATAAACTTAATGTTTCATAGGCATAACTACCTCACTAGACATGCATTCATCACAATGAAAAAGTAGGAAACTACAAAGGAAACTACAATGACAATGTGTCTTGGTAGCATTTAAATATAATAATAATAATAACAATACATGTAGCTATAGTGTTTATCATTACAAGTTATCCAAAAGCTTTACTAAACAGAAATAGCTACTGGATTAAGATATCAATGAACCTGTATGCGTGTGTGCGCATTTGCGCGCTCGCGTACGTGTCTGTAAAATAATTGTATTCGTATCCAAATGGAAATGCATGGAGTCCTGCAGTATCCTTTCGAACTACAACCATGGAGTATTCCTGCCAGCGAGGAGTTGGTCCTAAATCTATATCCGGCTGATAAAACAGAAACTTCCGGTGAACTTCCTGGTTTTGTTTTGTTTGTATAGTAGTGGGGAACTTTGCAAGCTTTGTCATTTCCAAACATTTAAAAGTTAATTATATTCGTTCTTGAGTCGAAATGTTTTGGAAACATTAAAACTGACAATCGTGTTGATAAGATGTACAGTGGTTTGCTGTCCTGCTTTTAGTCATGCTAAATAGGCGAGATGTAGCGAGTTAGCTAACGGCTAACTTGACAGCTAATCTAGCTAGCAATAACAGTTAGCTAGTTTGGATAGGAATGATATGCTGCTAGGCGATTAGCCAGCCATCACTGATTATGTTTCTGCCTATTCGTCTGTTATGCTTTTACTTATTTTAAATAACTTCTGCGCTATGGACACCGAGGGAATAGAGATCCGTATAAAGACTCCCGTCGGGGATATGGACTCCCCTGTAGACTTCCCTTCTCTTTTGAGTTTCAATGACTTGTTGGTGAGTGCTAGCTTGATAAGTTAGTTACAATTAGAGAAGTTGTCTGTAATCAAACTAACAACTGTTTTTATTTACACAAATCTATGTTGCAGGTCGCTATTAGGGATGTCATGCCTGAAACCACGATCACTGCGTTTGAATGTAAGTTACTGTACCATAGGAAAATGTAACATTTCAAGAATGTTTCTTTAGACATAACAAAATGTTTTATGTAACAGAACAAAATGAAAAACTTTTTTTTTTACAGCGTGAATTATGTATTCTTACAATAAAATGCTGTAAAGGACTACACCTAGACCCAGATTCTTCACCCTAAGTTTTATACAAGTCAGGGGCCCATGTCTGTTCACATGTTTACTTGACAGAACACTTTAATATTCGTTTTTTTATCTATATATTTTTTTTTACAAAATGTGTTTAATGTGCTTTACAACTGGATTACTACATTCTTAAATGTCTCGACCAGAGATATTGTTTCACATGTATGCAAGCTTACCAACTGTGTAACATGAATCTGTTGTACAGGCATGTACATCTGTGATAACCAATTAAAAAAGAGCTGTTTAATGATTGTATCAATGATTTTTGTAGAAGTTATGCAAAATATTTTGGAGGTATTATAACGATATAAAACGAGTCTCCGGGAACATTAACAAAGCTAGCAAGGTAGCATAAACTCTACCCTTACAAAAAGTATATTTGTTTGAATTCATTATCAGTCATGATATAAGCCCTGTACACTTTGGAATAGAGACAACGTAAAGCTCAGATTTGTGAATCGGCCATCGGCTGTCAAGTGAAAGTCTCGTAAAAAGTGTGCTCAAATTTTTTAAGTGTTTTGCTGTTTATATTCTGAACCCAGTAACACAAGTGCCATAAGATATGTTTTGTTTGTTATTTGGCATAATTTGTTGTTTCCTAGCAACAATTGAATAAGATTGTGTCAGTCAAGCTTGTTTGTTTTCGAAACTCGGATTGACCAAGTCCAGTGTGCTTCTCATATTGTCTAGTGTGATCCGGGAACGCCCTTCTATGTCCGTCTCTATTCACACCAAAAGCTTTTGTTTTTTAAAAGCAAAGGGCATTTTCTCAAGGTTACGTTGCGAAAGCCATAACACTGAAACTCAGCTACACATGTTGGAACATACTTCTATTTATTTAGCAACAGGAATTTTGTGATCTGGGAACGTTCCACACAATAGTAGTTTGCTCCTGTTCCTTTATGGCGCAGCTGGCAGAGCTTAAAAAAAAAAACACCTCATAGTAAAAGACACTTCTTTAAATCAGATGCTGTTTTTAAACAGGCATCTCAATTTAGATATTTTTATTTCACAAATTGGTCTCTTGACCGGTTCAGTAGGTAGGTACCCCCCCGGAAAGCCTAATAGATTTCTAATTTTCTGTCGTGGTTATGCATCTGGTTTTCATATTTTTGTAAGAAAACTTTCAATGCAAGTGCTTTCCATATAAGCCAATTTCCACAAGTCCTAGGGGGTCATTGCTTTAAAGGATGTTATACATTAGTTTTCACAGGTCCTAAGGTGTAATTGCTTTAAAGGATGTTATACATTCGTTTTCACAGGTCCTAAGGTGTAATTGCTTTAAAGGATGTTATACATTAGTTTTCACAGGTCCTAAGGTGTCATCTATTTAAAGGCAGCTAAGCATGCATGGCTTTAAATTGATTCATTTTCTTAACCATTTGCTATGTTTCTCTCTTGTTGTAATTTCTAAATTAGTCTGACATATTGCCAAGCTGTAGGTCCAATCCCTGAGATGTCAATGTGAAAATTCTGTTGATCTGTCCTTAAGCAAGACAGTGAACCCCTATTTGGTAGCACTGGATAGAGGGTCATCCACATGACAGAAAAGTTAGTCATTTGCAGTGACAAAGCACTTTAACTATGCAGTGTTTAATGTGTTTCAGATGAGGATGAGGTGGGGGACAGAATCACTGTGAGGAGTGATGAAGAACTCAAAGCCATGCTTTCGTATGTGAGTATTGTTCCATTCATAAACACCTTTTGGCTCAACACCTTTTTTTCACTCAAGCGTCACACATCTCAAAATAGTTTAACAAGGGCCGAACCTTGGGTTTGGTTTTCTCTGGCCTTTCTGTTGTTGGTTCAGTAACTAACAGTCGTTTTGTTAGTGATCTCAATTGAATTATGGGCAGAACCTTTCCGTGTGGCTTGATAGAGCATCGCCATTGCAAAACTTGAGATTGTGTTTATGATTTTTGGGTACTAAAATGTATGCATGCATGATTGTATGTCGCTTTGGGTAAAAACCTTATATTTTAGTCATTTTGTGGACACTCTTACCCAGAATAATGTATTATCACTACCATCGTTAACCCAAATTATGTTAACATAAACCCAAGTAAATGTATGTGTAATCCAAGTTAAACTCACAATGTTATACTGTTCAACCCGAGTAAATTCTATTTTCATAGTTTTTTTTGGGTTGTTGCTTGAGATGAGGTGGCCTTTCAGGTGATTGATAACTTTTCAATTACATTATGAAAATAGATGATCTGTTGAATTTTTTTTCAATTATTTGTATTGAACGCACAAGTGGACGAGTGAATAAATAATTTCTTTTGTGTTCAGTTTAACATTTTATTAAAATAACTATAATTACTGACCCTGGCATTCCAAGGCTACAAGTTTAACCTTGTTTCACTCTTGCATTTTTTTGTCTTAAATTTTTTTGGGTGTGGGGGCTATTAAAAAACGACCACAGATCTTAGAACCTGGGCCTGAATGAGCTCATTGCTAAGCAGACTTGTGAAGATGACCGTTAACTCCATATGTCTTATATTCCTTCTCTTCTGGCCTTCTGCAATGTGGCAAGACGATAGTAGTATTGCCAACGTTCAGTCCTGTGAACAGGACTACATTTATGCAAGCTATGAGTGATTATGTTAAGTACAATGTGCTATTGACTAAACCGAGTTTACGAAGGGAATTACAGTGGCCCATAACTTTCATGTCAGCCTGTCCATTGAAAACAGATGAAACCACTGTGGTTTTCCATACACATTCAAAATGTGTCTGATGTAGCCCTGGTCTCTGCATTCACACAGGTACACTACTACTCAAAAATCTGGGGTCCACATAGAAATGTCCTTCTTTTTGAAAGAAAAGCATATTTTCATGAAATTCATCAGAAATACAGTGCAGACATTGTTAATGTTGCAAATGACTGTTGTAGCTCAAGACGGCAGATTTTTAATGCAATATCTACATAGGTGGACAGAGACGGATTATCAGCAACCATCAGTACTGTGTTCTAATGGCACATTGTGTTTGCTATCATTTTATCAGGCTAATTGATCATTAGAAATCCCTTTTGCAATTATGTTAGTGCTGCTGAAAACGGATGTGCTGATTAAAGAAGCAATAAAACTGGCCTTCTTTAGACTAGTTGAGTATCTGGAGCATCAGCAATTGTAGGTTTGATTACAGGCTCAAAATGACCAGAAACAAAGTGCTTTCTTCTGGAAGTCGTCAGTTTATTTTTGTTCTGAGCAAAATAGGCTATTCCATTCAAGAAATTGCCAAGAAACTGAAGATCAAAGTGCAAAGTGTGGGATTTGTACAGGCTGAAAGGGATCTTATAGAAGGAAGGCTATCACTCCATTTTGTAACGCCATGCCATACCCTGTGGACAGTGCTTGATTGGAGTCAATTTCCTCCTACAACAGGACAATGACCCAAAGCTTAGACTAAATATTTAGGGAAGAAGCGGTCAGCTGGTATTCTGTCTTTAATGTAGTGGCCAGCACAGTCACCGGATCTCAACAATATTGAACTGTTCTGGGAGCAGCTTGACCGTATGGTACATAGAAGTGCCCATCAGGTCAATCCAACTTGTGGGAGGTGCTTCAGGAAGCACGGGGTGAAACCTCTTCAGATATCCTCAAGAAATTGACATCTAGAATGCCAGAGGTCTGCAAAGCTATAAATGATGCAAATGAAGGATTCTTTGATGAAAGAAAAGTTTAAAGGACACAATTATTATTTCAATAAAATAAAAAAATTCCAACCTTGTCAATGACTACATTTCCTATTCATTTAGCTATATTTCCAATTCAAACTAATTTCATGTATGCTTTCATGGAAACAAGGACATTTCTAAGTGAGCCTAACCTTTTGAATGGCGGTGTTATATTACAGGTAACTTCAGTGTTTTGTGTGCAGTGAAGAAAAACTATGGATCTGTTGAATATTTGCTATACTTGCGCTTGAATAACTTCTGTCTCTCTTTTGGCTTCTTGATTACTTTTCAATTCTCTCACACCCGCTCCCTTTGCCCCCGAATTATGTTGCCATATTCCTTCATATTTACTGTTCACATCACGGACATTAGGAGTAATGACTTATAATGGGCTTCTCCATGAGGTACAGTGAAAAGCTAAATGAACTATCCATTTTTATTATTTATTATTCAGTACTTAAAGTTTCGCCTCATTAAAAAACAGGGGCCCCCCCAGGGGCAGATAATATTTTTCAAAATCTATGCCTACTCGTCATCTGAGGATGTCTTTTACCCCCCATCAGCTCACAGTGATGCCGCTATAGCCACAGGCTCAAGCTCCTCTGTTTTGCGCGCCCGTCTTTATTACTGATTCGTCTTGGATGCTTTGTTATCGTCGGGTGTCGCTGGGTGTCCCACGGCTTGCCTGTGCAAGTGTGAAGCTGATTGAACAGGCGGAGTGGCCCAGACAGCTGTAGTGTTGTAGGGCTGTACTGAAAAGGGGACAGGCAACACATTGACCTTGTCTTGATTGATCTGCATTTCCTTCACCCTCTGGATACTTTCTGGGTACTTTTCCCACAAGCTTTTGTGTTTCAGGAAGGTGTTGAGCATAAAGAGTGGGCCGTGTGTGGGCAGCTTGGGTTCTTGAACATTGGCCGGTGGGCAGAAGATGGAAGCTAGCACAAGGTGGTAATTAATGGCGTTTTGTTGGAGTTGTGTTACCATGCACGACTTGCCCATGATGGATAATGTGAATTCCCTTGAGGTCTAGCAGTTGATTTTGAAAATTACAGTGACACTCTCACACAATCCTTCAAGGAAAGTGAAAAGCGAGATCATTGGGAAATCAAGGGCTTTCACTAGTTCTGTTAAGTTCTATGATTCAGGTTACTCTTAAAATATAGTAAATCTTTGCTTAGTGTAATGAATGAGGTAATTGAGCGGGATCATAAAGAAATCAAGTGGTTTGGTTTTACTAGTTCTCTTGTTCTGTGATTCAGTTACTCTTAAGATGTAGACAATCTTTGCTCAGTGTAATGAATTAGGCAATTGAGTGCAATCATAAAGAAACCGAGCGTTTTTTCCTTCTTGTAAAATGCCATTAATTTGTTTTCATACCTAAACATATAATAGCTTTTTTAATCATAGTGGCTGTTCATCAAGGTCAGTGTATATCTTTGCTCTGCAAGAAAAATATTCCCAAATAGAAGATCTATGGACTATTAGTATATATGTTTTTGGCAATATCCAACATTCCCTGTTGGACCTATTTCTAACATCTCCAAACTGACTGAAATATGTTTTCCAAAATCACACAACATTCTCCACCGCTGACACAAATACACATTGCTTCATCCACATTTCGGATGCTGTACAACAAATCTCCAATCTCTCGGTAAATGAATTCGGGCCCCCCCCCCCCCCCCATAATGGCTTTCTGTTCCTCTCGGGACGAGCGTGTCTGGCGAAAAGATGCTGATTGCCGCTGGAAATTGTAATACAGGTATATGATATATGCAAGCCAGGCTTCCTGGGGCGTCGTATGCAAGGGTTATGCATTTCAGCAATCCATTTTGTATTCATATTCAAAGCATACGGGCTTCTTTGGTTTGCTGCGGTGGCCGTTTGCCCTCCGCCGAGGCCCGGCAACGTTCTGCCTGGCTGTCGTTAATTCCAGATGAGCGGATAGCTATTATGTGAAATTAATAGGAATTAAGGAAGGCCAATGTGTTAGGTGCGTATGGGGGTAATTTGTCAGACTCCTGTGGTACCTACTCACTGCACTGTGGCCGAGTAGGACTGCTGATCTAGGATACGTAATCCATATCGTCTCTTGGAGTGCAATTTGAAACCGAAAGGAGTTATTTGATATGCACATTCCAGTCTTAAACCATTGCTCAGCCTACAGACTTTTATTTTGAATTGCGGCTGTATATTTTTGCAAAGCAGGAAATCTTTTGGCGTGTGACTCCGGTGAGACGACCCGGTCTTCCAGGCATCTCTGATCATTGCTTTGGCACCT